>NC_053025.1:275957250-276055228 GCF_003073215.2 Triticum urartu
AGAGCCATCAGGGCCGCTGTGATTCCTCCCAACTTCAGGTTGGCGACTGGAGTCAGTAAGTTCACTGGTGAGTCCAAACCCGATACTTGGCTTGAAGACTACCGAGTGGCCGTCCAGATTGGCGGCAGCAATGATGAAGTGGCCATGAAGCATCTGCCTCTCATGTTGGAGGGCTCGGCCAAAGCGTGGCTGAATCAGTTAGCACCCAGCAGCATTTACACTTGGGAAGATCTCACCTGAGTGTTTGTCACCACATTTGAAGGAACATGCAAACGACCGGCAGGGCTGACGGAACTACGGTCTTGCGTGCAGAAGCCGAATGAAACTTTGAGGGACTACATCCAGAGGTGGATCACGTTGCATCACACAGTTGAGAATGTGCCCGACCACCAAGCAGTTTGCGCCTTCAAAGAAGGCGTTAAGTACAGAGAACTGAATCTGAAGTTCGGTCGAACCGGAGATATGTCTCTGAATCGGATGATGGAGATTTCCACCAAGTACGCTAATGGTGAAGATGAGGATCGACTCAGGAGTGGCAAGCTCAAGCCAGTCGCTCAAGAAGCCGGAGGAAGTTCCAATCGGAAACAGAAGCGGAAAGCCGAGCCAGCTGCTCCTGGGGAAGCCTTGGCTGTGACTCAAGGAAAATTTAAGGGGAAACCCAAAGGACCTTGGAACCCCAAGAAAGTTAAAGACCAGGACGGAAATGATGTGTTGGATTTGCCGTTTCACATCCACACAAAGAAAGATGAAGAGGGTAATTTGATTTACCCGAAACATACCACTCGACAGTGTCGACTCTTGATCCAGCAGTTCCAGGGCAAGCAACCCAAAGATAAGGAAAAGGAGTCGGACAAAGTTGAGGACAAGGAAGATAGTGACGACGGATACCCTCAGGTTAATTCCACTCTGATGATTTTTGCTGATGTTGAAAGCAAAAGTCGACTGAAAGTTATCAACCGAGAGGTGAATATGGTCACTCCGGCGACACCCAGTTATCTGAAGTAGTCTCAGACTGCCATAACATTCGACCGGTCCGATCACCCAACGCACATCGCCACCCCTGGGAGGCAAGCTTTGGTGGTTGACCCAGTTGTTGAACGCACTCGACTGACCAAAGTCCTGATGGATGGTGGCAATGGTTTGAACATATTATATGCTGAGACGTTGAAAGGGATGGGCATTCTGTTGTCCAGACTCAGTGCCAGCAACATGAGTTTCCATGGAGTCATTCCTGGGAAGAAGGCTGAATCACTCGGCCAGATTGCTCTTGATGTGGTTTTCGGTGATTCCAAGAATTACCGCAAAGAAAAGTTGACATTTGAAGTTGTAGACTTCCAGAGTGCCTACCATGCTATTTTGGGCAGGCCGGCTTATGCACGCTTCATGGCCCGACCATGTTATGTGTATCTCAAATTGAAGATGCCTGGCCCCAATGGTGTGATCACTATTACGGGCAATCGGAAGAAAGCGGAAGAATGTTTTCAGAAAGGTTCGAAGATCGCCGATGCTCAGATGGCAGTGGTCAAGTTACAGGAATACCAGAAGACTGCAGACCCGAGTGATTTGTTGCAAGCCAAGAAGCCCGCTACAGAATCAGCTTTTCAGTCGACTGGCGATACGAAGACAGCTCACATCCATCCGACCGACCCCAGCGCTGCTCCAACTCATATCTCGACAGCACTCGACTCCAAATAGGAAGAAGCGCTCATCCAGTTCCTCCGTGAGAACTAGGACATTTTCGCATGGAAGCCTTCTGACATGCCGGGTGTTCCCAGGGAGCTGGCTGAGCACCGCCTAAGAGTCGACTCAAAAGTAAAACCTGTCAAGGAACATCTCCGACGGTCCGCCGTCCAAAAGAGAAAGGCCATTGGCAAGGAGGTGGTTCGTCTCTTAGCAGCGGAGTTCATCCGAGAAATCTACCACTCCGAGTGGATCGCCAACGTTGTTATGGTCCCCAAGAAGGACAAGTCACTTCGCATGTGCATTGACTTTAAACATATCAATCGGGCCTGCCCAAAAGATCATTTTCCTCTCCCCCACATCGATCAGATAGTCGGCTCGACTGCAGGATGTGAGCGACTGTCTTTTTTAGACGCCTATTCCAGGTACCATCAGATCCGTCTGTATGGACCTGGCGAGATCAAAACAACCTTCATCACTCCATTCGGCTGCTTCTGTTATGTTACCATGCCGTTCGACCTCAAGAATGCCGAAGCCACATTCATGAGGATGATTCAGAAGTGTTTGCTCACTCAAATCAGTCGGAATGTGGAGGCGTACATGGATGATATTGTGGTCAAGTCACAGAAAGGTTCCGACCTGCTGACTGACCTTGCTGAAACCTTTGCCAACCTCAGGAGGTATGATATCAAGCTTAATCCATCAAAGTGCACATTCGGAGTTCCTGGCGGAAAATTACTCGGTTTTCTCGTTTCTGAACGGGGAATCGACGCCAATCCAGAAAAAGTCGATACTATACTCCGAATGAAAAGTCCTGTGCGAGTGCACGACGTCCAGAAGCTTACTGGTTGCTTGGCCGCCCTAAGTCGATTCATATCTCGTCTCGGTGAAAAGGCATTGCCTCTTTACCGATTGATGAAAGTCCGACAAGTTCGAGTGGACTCCTGAAGCTGATGCAGCGTTTGCAGAGCTCAAAGCTCTGCTCTCCACCCAGCCGGTGCTTGCTGCCCCAATCAGCAAGGAGCCTTTGCTGCTTTACATTGCAGCCACAGGACAAGTCGTCAGTACGGTACTTACGGTCGAGCGGGAAGAAGAAGGAAAAACCTTCAAAGTTCAGCGCCCAGTATATTATATTTCTGAAGTCTTGACCCCATCGAAGCAAAGATATCCTCATTATCAGAAGCTTGTATATGGGATTTATATGACCACAAAGAAAGTTGCTCACTACTTCTTTGATCATTCCATTACAGTCATCAACGACGATCCATTGTCAGAGATCCTGCATAACAGGGATGCAACTGGTCGAGTGGCAAAATGGGCGATTCAACTCCTTCCTCTAGATATCAAGTTTGAGGCAAAGAAAGCTATCAAGTCCCAAGCAATCGCAGATTTCGTCGCCGAGTGGATTGAACAGCAACTGCCGACTCAGGTTCACTCGGAGCATTGGACCATGTTCTTCGACGGCTCCAAGATGCTGAATGGTTCCGGTGCCGGAGTGGTGTTGGTCTCCCCTAGAGGAGATAAACTCAGATATGTTCTTCAAATCCACTTTGATTCCTCCAATAACGAGGCAGAATACGAAGCACTTTTATATGGGCTGCGCATGGCCATTTCACTCGGCGTCCGTCGCCTCATGGTCTATGGCGACTCAGATTTGGTGGTTAATCAGGTGATGAAGGAATGGGACATCAGAAGTCCAGCCATGACTGGTTATTGCAATGCAGTGAGAAAGCTGGAGAAGAAAATCGAGGGGTTAGAGCTTCATCACATACCCCGACTAAAAAATCAAGCAGCTGATGATCTGGCAAAAATAGGTTCCAAAAGAGAAGCCATTCCCAGCAATGTGTTTTTGGAACACATCCACACACCATCAGTTTAGGAGGATCCCTTCACTGAAGAGGCTCCGCAGCCAAAAAGTGCCACGGATCCGACTGAAGTTGAAATTCCAGCTGTGGTCGACCTGATCATGGAAGTCTTGGTCATCACTCCCGTCTAGACAGTACCGTACATCGCGTAAATCCTAAGGAAAGAACTCCCAGAGGACGAAGAATAGGCTCGACAGATCGTCCGTCGATCCAAGGCCTTTACAGTCATAAAGGGACAGTTATATAGAGAAAGCGCGACTGGGGTCAGCCAGAAGTGTATTACACCAGAAGAAGGTCAGATGATCCTTGATGATATCCACTCGGGAACCTGTGGTCATCATGCGTCCTCTTGGACCATTGTGGCAAAAACATACCGAGCGGGATTCTACTGGCCAAGAGCTAATGAAATGGAAAAAGAGATAGTCGACAAATGTGAAGGATGTCAGTATTACTCCAATATGTCGCACAAGCCCGCGTCAGCCCTGAAAACCATTCCACTCGTCCGGCCCTTCGCTGTTTGGGGGCTGGACATGGTTGGACCACTGAGAACGGGTAGGAGCGGCTTCACTCATGTACTGGTAGCAGTCGACAAGTTCACCAAATGGATTGAAGCCAAGCCTATCAAGAATCTTGATGCTTGCACTGCTATCAGTTTCATTAGAGAGTTGATATTCAGATATGGAGTTCCGCACAGCATCATCACTGACAATGGGTCAAACTTCGATTCCGACAAATTCAGGGCCTTTTGCGCCTCTCAGGGCACTCGGGTCGACTATGCTTCGGTCGCTCACCCCCAGCCGAATGGGCAAGCAGAAAGGGAAAATGGCCTAATTCTCAAAGGACTGAAACCCCGATTGATGCGTGATCTCAAGCATGCAACAGGTGCATGGGTCGACGAGCTTCCATCAGTCCTCTGGGGATTGAGGACAACCCCGAACCGATCGACCGGAAGAACCCCATTCTTTCTGGTATACAGAGCCGAGGCAGTCTTGCCGAGTGACCTGCTTCACAACGCTCCCCGAGTCGAGCTCTACTCTGACGATGAAGCAGAACAAGCCCGGCAGGACGCAGTCGACCTCCTGGAAGAAGAAAGAGAAATGGCCATGATCCGATCGACCATCTATCAGCAAGACTTGTGTCGATTCCATGCCAGAAACATGAAGAGTCAAGCCTTCCAAGAAGGAGACTTAGTCCTCCGAGTGGATCAGCAGAAACCACACAAGCTCGCTCCTACTTGGGAAGGCCCCTTCATAGTCACCAGAGTCCTCCACAATGGAGCATACCACCTCTACAATGTCGATCGCCAGATTGATGAGCCGCAAGCCTGGAATGCGGAGCTCCTCCGCCCCTTTTATACTTGAATTCTCACTCGGATGAGATGTAATAAGAAAAACTCCTGTAGTTTATTTATCAAAGACAAGAGCGTTATAATTTTCCCATTGATTATAATTGTTTTTGTTTGCGTGAGAAATCCCCCAGTGGGTGGCTTAGCTGCGAATCCGCTTCGCCTAAGTTTGTAAAAACAATTTCCTACCGAGTGGCGAGCCAGCCTCCCACTCGGGGGCTTAGCTGCGTTTCGCCCAAGTATTTAAAAAATCCTACCGAGTGGAGAGCAACCCTCCCACTCGGAGGCTTAGCTGTAGTCTCGCCTAAGTTCTCTCACTTGGAGACTTAGCTGCAGTCCGGCACTCGCCTAAGTTTGAAAAAATCCTACCGAGTGGAGAGCAATCCTCCCACTCGGGGGCTTAGTTGCAGTCCAGTACTCGCCTAAGTTCTCTCACTTGGAGACTTAGCTGCAGTACGGCACTCGCCTAAGTTTGAAAAAATCCTACCGAGTGGAGAGCAATCTTCCCACTCGGGGGGCTTAGCTGCAGTCCAGTACTCGCCTAAGTTCTCTCACTTGGAGACTTAGCTACAGTCCGGCACTCGCCTAAGTTTGAAAAAATCCTACCGAGAGGAGAGCAATCCTCCCACTCGGGGGCTTAGCTGCAGTCCAGTACTCGCCTAAGTTCTCTCACTTGGAGACTTAGCTGCAGTCCGGCACTCGCCTAAGTTTGAAAAAATCCTACCGAGTGGAGAGCAATCCTCCCACTCGGGGGGCTTAGCTGCAGTCCAGTACTCGCCTAAGTTCTCTCACTTGGAGACTTAGCTGCAGTCCGGCACTCGCCTAAGTTTGAAAAAATCCTACCGAGTGGGGAGCAATCCTCCCACTCGGGGGCTTAGCTGCAGTCCAATACTCGCCTAAGTTCTCTCACTTGGAGACTTAGCTACAGACCGGCACTTGCCTAAGTTCGAAAAAATCCTACCGAGTGGAGAGCAATCCTCCCACTCGGAGGCTTAGCTGCAGAGTACTCGCCTAAGATTCTCTCACTTGGAGACTTAGCTGCAGTCCGGCACTCGCCTAAGTTTGAAAAAATCCTACCGAGTGGAGAGCAATCCTCCCACTCGGGGGCTTAGCTGCAGTCGAGTACTCGCCTAAGTTCTCTCACTTGGAGACTTAGCTACAGTCCGGCACTCGCCTAAGTTTGAAAAAATCCTACCGAGTGAAGAGCAATCCTCCCACTCGGGGGCTTAGCTGCAGTCCAGTACTCGCCTAAGTATATGAAAATCCTACCGAGTGGTGAGCCAGCCTCCCACTTGGAGGCTTAGCTGCAGTCCAGTACTCGCCTAAGTATGAAACACATCTGAATCCTCAAGGAAGACAAGGTGCAGGTCGACTGCCACCTTCTCCGTGAGGGCTTTGCCACAAATACAATGTGCGCTCCATCCTACTCTGCAGTAATGAGGTGCAGGTCAACTGCCACCTTTTCCTTGAGAGCTTCGCCACAAATACAATGTGCGCTCCGTCCCGCTCTGCAGTAGCAAGATGCAGGTCGACTACCACCTTCTCCTTCGGAGCTGCACCACAAATACAAAAGTTGTCTCGAATGAAGAACGATTCCCACTCGACGGGGGATTCATGAAGATATTTAACGACAAACCAAGTTCAGATAAACCCTAAAGGTTCCGGACCACAGATCGATGTGCTCGGGCTTTCAGCCCGAAAGAGTTTAACGGTTACAAAAACCACTCGGCATCCCGAGGCAAATTCAAGGTGAGGCATAAAAGTTTGTTCACTCCGCGGGAGGAGGACTAGCAGGCTCGACGAACTCATCTAGGTCGACGCCGTCGGCGATCCGAGTGGCTGCAGCGATGAAAGTCTCCATAAAAGATCGGAAGTCATGCTTCTGGGTGTTGGCGACCTTGATTGCCGCTAGCTTATCTTGACGCACCTCCTTGCGATGGACGCGAACCAGAGATAGGGCCACATCAGCTCCACACCGGGCAGCAGATTTCTTCCACTCCTGCACTCGATCAGGGATTTCATTAAGTCGAGTCATCAGGGACTCGAGATCACTCTGGGGCGTGGTCTCTGGCCAAAGTGCCGGGTCGATCCGCGACATGGCGAACTTCAGTCGAGCCAAGTAGTCCACGACACCGTCGATGCGGGATTCCAGTCGGAGCAGATTCATGGTAGTTTCAACTTTTACGGGAGAATTGATTGGTTCCAAACCTGGCTCAATCCGCCCAGTCTCCTCCTCGAAGTTCTGGCAAAACTCTGCATTCACGAGGATAAGTCAATTTTCGTACACTGAGTCGACATAAAAAAATTAGTCAGAACAAAATGTGCACCTTCAAGCTTGATGAACAACTTCTTGGCAAGGCTCCTCAGATAGCTCTCCAGATTGTCCCTCCTGCGAGAAATGCTTTCCATCTTCTCGCCCAGGATGAGATTCTCCTTCTTCCAGCGCGAGCACTCCTTGTTGGCGTCATTCAAAGCAGATTTCAGCCTGGTATTCTCTTCTTCTAACTGGCCGACCGAAGCCAGTTTCTGTTCAGCTAGAGCGGTTCTGTCGTCAGCCTCCTTTCGAGCAGCATCCAAATCCTGATCCTTCTTCGCCAGAGCTTCTCTCAGTTTTTCTACAAAGAAATGATGCCTGATTCAGAAAGAGCAGAAGGGTACTCAAGCCTAAGACAGACCAGTCAACAAATTCGTTTTACCAGTGGCGTCGTCCTTGACCCTTTGTAGCTCTGTCTTGGCCAGCTCCAAGTCAAGGTTCAGTTGGATCTGCTGTTTCTCCAAGTCAGCAAAGCGAGTTCCAAGATCACAAGATTTCTGAAATCAAAGGGGAGAAGTTATATTTATAGCGAAAAACAACAAAGTCAATAAGTACTAAGGCTACGGTCGACTGCCCGCAGTCCACCATAGCCTCGGGGACTACACCCAGTGGGTGCACTTTGCGTGCCCCCACCGGTTCTGATCCCACTCGACTGGCCCGCCGGAGTCGAGTGCAGGGAGAAAAAAAGAGAAGAAGAGAGAAAGAACTTAGACCATAGTCGACTGCCAGCAGTCGACCGCGGTCTCGGGGACTACACCCAGTGGGTGCACTTGGCGAGCCCCCACCGGTTCTGACCCCACTCGACTAGACCGAGTGGAAGAGACAAAATATCAGTTCGATTTACACTCGACAAAATACAAAGACTACAGTCGACTGCCCGCAGTCCACCGTAGTCTCGGGGACTACACCCAATGGGTGCACTCAGCGTGCCCCCACTAATTCAAAGTTCAACTAATGCACCCAGTGGGCGTACTAACGCAAAGATTTTCGGAAAGAGTCTCCAGATATCATATCCTAACAGAACAAGCGGCGACCAACTAACCTGAATGTTGCTTTGGAGAGCCGATCTGGCGTCGTAGGCAGCCTGACTGGCGTCCCGCACCATCTTCATCTTCTCCATCATGACGCCCGCCTGGCGTATCGCTTCCCTGGCAGCATTCACTTCGTCTTCTGGGACATGATGGGTCGCAAAAACTGAAGGTGGGTCGACAGGGGCCTGAGCAGTCGACGAAAAAGGCAAGGCACTCGACAGTGGCACGGCGAAGGTAACAGAACCCCAATTGGCGTCGCCAGTGTCTTGAACGACTGGTTCCGCCCTCGGCGTCGACTGTAGCGCCTCGCTTGCAGGAGCTTGCCTATTCTTCCTTGCCAAAGACCTCTCGGGCTCTTCATCATCATCGGGGAGGTCAATAATGTTGGGAGCTGTGCAAAGTTCAATTGCCAAAATCACGTCACCCAATGATGCACATTGCAGTTGAATTGACCGAACAAAGACAGTATGGCAGAAATCATACCCAGATTAGAAGTGACCGCATCCTCCATCACCTCATCATCGTCCCTGTAAGCTGAGGTCCCGGAAGTGGCAGCGCTGATAGTTCCAAAGTTCGTCCAGTTAAAACAAGAAAAACAAACAGCGCGGAGCATCGAGTGAATACAAAGAGAGACACTCACGCGGAAGCGACGGGGATATCAATCTTGATCTTTGGCAACGCCTTCCGAGTCTTCGGCTCTGCAACTTTGGGGTGCTTTGGCGCCTTCTCAGTCGGGGTTGGTGAAGAGATCCGAGGACGCTTTGAAGACTGACCAGCCTGAGAAGTTGCCTTTCCGCGGGCGCTCGGTCGTTCTTGGCCAAGCTTGGATCGCCTCTCCCTGCGAGGGGGCGACCCGACTTCTTCTCCATCGCTTGAGTCGTTGCTTCCTCCATCCCCTTCATCGTCGGAAGTCCACTCGCCACTGTCGCCACCACTCACCTGGCCTTCCAGAGCTTGCTCTTGCTCTCCGTTGGGCATTGAATACATTTCAATAATGGCCTGAAAGAAAGCAGGGAGAACAAAGTCAGTCGACGCAGTATAGGCAGCTGCGCGAGTGAATTCAGATTACAAGCAAAAACTCAGAATCAGACCTTCTCTGGTGCATGAGACTGGTCGAATGGGGGAACTCTCCTGGCTCCCCTGGGGTTATCCTTGTTTCCGGTAATGCCCGACAGCCACTTCTCCAGTGTGTCGTCATCGACCTCCTCTGGGTGAATCCGAGTGGAGTCTTCAAGACCCGAATACATCCACATCGGATGGTCTCGGGCTTGAAGAGGATGGATGCGCCGCTGGAGGAAGACCTCCAAGAGATCCATACCGGTGACCCCGTCACGGATAAGCTGGACCACTCGCTCGACCAGCACCCTCACCTGCGCTTTCTCCTCCGGGAGCACCTTCAAAGGGGATGGTTTCCTCACTCGGTCCATGGTAAAGGGAGGGAGGCCAGTCGACTGCCCTGGCGTCGACTGGTCTTTACAGTAAAACTAGGTCGACTGCCATCCGCGAACTGAGTCGGGAAGAATCATGGCCGGAAAGGAGCTTTTCCCTCTCATCTGGATACCAAGACCCCCACACATCTGGATCACTTGGGTCCTCTCGTCACTCGGATTAGCCTTTTTCACTGTTTGGGAGCGACAAGTGAAAATATGCTTGAAAAGACCCCAGTGAGGCCGGCAACCCAGGAAATTCTCACACAAAGAAATGAAAGCGGCGAGATAAACGATTGTGTTGGGAGTAAAATGGTGGAGTTGTACCCCAAAGAAGTTCAGAAATCCTTGAAAGAAAGGGTGAGGAGGCAAGGAAAATCCACGGTCGACGTGGGTGGCAAGAAGAACGCGCTCACCCTCCCGGGGTTGCGGCTCGGATTCCTTCCCCAGAAGCCGCGCCGAGTCATAGGGGATCAGCCCTCCCTCGACCAGGTCGTCGAGGTCTTCTTGGGTGATCCTCAAGTGGATCCAGTCGCCCTGGATCCAGCCCTTCGGCAGGCCAGTTCGCGAGGAGGATCCGCCCCGACTGGTTGCCTTCCCCTTCGACCTCGCCGTCGCCTTCTTTGCCCGCTCCAGAGCCGCCGTCTTCTCCTTCCCCATCGTTGCCGACGAGACGCGTATGGAATGATGGCGCGAGGGCGAGAGTGAGCGCAGCAGAGGAGCGTGAAGAGGAGAAGAGATAATGGGGACGCACTGTTCGGGAGACCCCGGTCCAACGCCTTATATGAGGCCGCTTCCGAGTGGCTGACTGGTAGGCCCGGGCGGTTCTGTCAAATCCCGTAACAATCGCGCGCGCGATACATGGCGAAAAAGGTGGCGCGGGGATTGAGGCGGCTCCGCTCTATCCCATCCGATTACTGCGACCTCCCTCGTCCCGCGGGCTTCCCAAAATTCGGATCCCACAAAATCTGCGGGCAGCGGAACAACTTGTCAGACCAAAGGTCTCCTCCGCACCGTCACTCGAAGCCTTTCAAGTAAAGAAACTCACTCGACAAAAACCTAAGAATGGATCAAGGCGACTGGAAAGGAAGTCGCTGCCATCGCTCAGGTTCATTGATCCGAAACAAGAAATGCTCATGGCATGAAAAATGAGCCGGAGAAGTGCTCAATCCCTTTCCCACTCAAACCTCGATCCGTTCGGGGGCTAATGATGAAGCTATGTACCTAGGGTAGGGGCATGGACCTGTCCAAACTGACCTACCCAAGGACATCTCCAGAAGAAATCATCTTTCAATCGACTTGGAGGTGTTCCACTCGATAGACTCAAAGATACTCGACCAAGAAGCAACCACTCGACCAAGACCAAGCCACTCGACAGTCAGGAGACCTAAAGGCACTCCGCATGCTAACGGTCGGCTATTAAGTAGCTTTTATGGTCATCATAGCACTTTATTACTAGCGTTACCAGTAATGCCCTGCCTTAATGTACATTGAACCCTTTGTAACGTGGGCTGGCTGGGGTCCTGGCGCACTCTATATAAGCCACCCCCCTCCTCCGAGACAAGGGTTCGCACCCCTGTAATTCATACACGCATAATCCAGTCGACCGCCTCCGGGCTCCGAGACGTAGGGCTATTACTTCCTCCGAGAAGGGCCTGAACTCGTAAACCTTGCATGCTTACAACTTCTCCATAGCTAAGATCTTGCCTCTCCATACTTACCCCCCTACACTACTGTCGGACTTAGAACCACGATAACCGCGACATGCCTAATGGCTAAAGTTGACGTGGGATGGCTTTGGCATCACCGTTTATCCCATGTCAATATGAGATCTTTTCAAAGTCTTCTCAAGGGGGACCATGTCCGTGGACTAACATATGTTACTTTTGCTAAAGATCGTGCTTGCAGTGCTTGTATTGAAGGAAAGCTACATGAAAAGGCTCACCCTCCCACGACCATCATTTACTCGAAGAGGCCTTTGGAGATTCTTCACTTGGATCTCTTTGGGCCTCCACCCTTTGATAGCCTTGGGGGTAGAAAGTATTGCTTGGTGATTGTGGATGATTATTCCAGATACACTTGGGCATATTTCTTCAAGTGGAAGAGCGAGACCCAACAAACCATCATTGACTTTGCAAATGAAGCCCAACGTCAACACAAGGAAAGATCTTGACAATAAGGAGTGAACAAGAATCCATATGAGATACTCAACGGTAACAAGCCCAAGCTCAAGTACTTTCGGGTGTTCGGGTGTAAGTGCTTCATTCTCAAGAAAGGTGTTCGTTTGTCTAAATTTGAGGCTAGAGCTTAAGAGGGCATATTTGTTGGTTATGCTACAAACTCTCATGCTTACTGTGTCCTCAATAAATCCACGGGACTTATTGAGGAGACGTGTAATGTGGAGTTTGATGAGAATAACGGCTCCCAAGTGGAGCAAAGTGGCACTTGTGATGTAGGTGATGAAATTCCTCCCCAAGCCATAAGAAGAATGGGAGTTGGTTTTATCCTACCCATTGAGGAACCCCTTGTGGCCGAAGGAGAAGGACAATGCTCCACTCATGTGGAGCCATCACCAACCCAAGGCCCACACGCTTCCGAAGAACAAAGTGAAGGCCCTCAACATCATGAACAAGACCAAGGGCAAGATCAATCTCAAGACGGTGATGAATCACCAAGTGATGCCCAAGGTCAAGTTCTCTCCTCCGAGCAAGTTCAAGATCAAGAGCAAGCTCAAGATCAAGAACAAGCTCAAGACAGCGCTCAGGATGATCAAGTGACCGCTCCTCAATGATACATCCATTTTGCGTCATGCTTTTATATCGATATTTATTGCATTATGGGCTGTTATTACACATTATGTCACAATACTTATGCCTATTCTCTCTTATTTTACAAGGTGTGCATGAAGAGGGAGAATGCTGGCAGCTGGGATTCTGGGCTAGAAAAGGAGAAAATATTAGAGACATATTCTGCACAGCTCCAAAAGTCCTGAAACTTCATGGAAGTTATTTCCAAAATATATAAAAAATACTGAGCGCAAGAAGTACCAGAGGGGGCCACCCACCAGCCACGAGGGTGGGGGGCGCCCCCTGCCTCGTGGGTCCCTGGTGGCCCTCCGATGCCCATCTTCTGCTATATGGAGTCTTTTGTCGAGGAAAAAAATCATAAGCAAGGTTTTGGGACGAGACTCCACCGCCACGAGGCAGAACCTTGGCGAAACCAATCTAGGGCTCCGGCGGAGCTGTTCTGCCGGGGACACTTCCCTCCGGGAGGGGGAAATCATCACCATCGTCATCACCAACGATCCTCTCACCAGGAGGGGGTCAATCTCCATCAACATCTTCACCAGCACCATCTCATCTCAAACCCTAGTTCATCTCTTGTATCCAATCTTTGTATCCAAACCTCAGATTGGTACCTGTGGGTTGCTAGTAGTGTTGATTACTCCTTGTAGTTGATGCTAGTTGGTTTACTTGGTGGAAGATCATATGTTCAGATCCATTATGCATATTAATACCCCTCTTATTATGAACATGAATATGCTTTGTGAGTAGTTACGTTTGTTCCTGAGGACATGGGAGAAGTCTTGCTATTAGTAGTCATGTGAATTTGGTATTCGTTCGATATTTTGATGAGATGTATGTTGTCATCCCTCTAGTGGTGTCATGTGAACGTCGACTACATGACACTTCACCATTGTTTGGGCCTAGAGGGAGGCATTGGGAAGTAATAAGTAGATGATGGGTTGCTAGAGTGACAGAAGCTTAAACCCTAGTTTATGCGTTGCTTCGTAAGGGGCTGATTTGGATCCATATGTTTCATGTTAAGGTTAGGTTTACATTAATACTTCTATTGTAGTTGCAGATGCTTGCAATGGAGGTTAATCATAAGTGGGATGCTTGTCCAAGTAAGGGCAGTACCCAAGCACCGGTCCACCCACATATCAGATTATCAAAGTACCAAACGCGAATCGTATGAACGTGATGAAAACTAGCTTGATGATAATTCCCATGTGTCCTCAGGAGCGCTTTACTTCATATAAGAGTTTCTCCAGGCTTGTCCTTTGCTACAAAAAGGATTGGGCCATCTTGCTGCACCTTATTTACTTTTATTACTTGATACTCGTTACAAATTACCTTATCACAAAACTATCTGTTACCGATAATTTCAATGCTTGCAGAGAATACCTTACTGAAAACCGCTTATCATTTCCTTCTGCTCCTCGTTGGGTTCGACACTCTTACTTATCGAAAGTACTACGATAGATCCCCTATACTTATGGGTCATCAAGACTCTTTTCTGGCGCCATTGGCGGGGAGTGAAGCGCCTTTGGTAGGTGGAATTTGGTAAGGAAACATTTATATAGTGTGCTGAAATTTACTGTCACTTGTTACTATGGAACGTAATCCTTTGAGGGGCTTGTTCGGGGTATCTTCACCCCGACCGGTAGAGCAAATAGTTTCTCCAACCTACTGGGCCTACTGAAAATGAAAATGTTTACTTCAAAATTCCTTCGGGTATGATAGAGAAACTGCTAGCTAATCCTTTCGCAGGAGATGGAACATTGCATCTCGACTTACACTTAATCTATGTGGATGAAGTTTGTGGATTATTTAAGCTTGCAGGTATGCCCGATGATGTTATCAAGAAGAGGTCTCCCCTTTATCTTTGAAGGGAGATGCATTGACATGGTATAGGCTATGTGATGATATGGGATCATGGGACTATAAGCGATTGAAATTGAAATTTCACCAGAAGTTTTATCCTATGCATCTTGTTCATCATGATTGTAATTATATATATAATTTTTGGCCTCGGGAAGGAGAATGCATCGCTCAAGCTTGGGGGAGGCTTAAGACAATGCTATATTCATGCCCCAATCATGAGCTCTCGAGAGAAATGATTATTCAAAATTTTTATGCTCGGCTTTCTGACAACAATCGCTCCATGCTCGATACTTCTTGTACTGGTTCCTTTATGATGAATACTATTGAATTCAAATGGAATTTATTGGAGAGAATTAAATGCAACTCTGAAGATTGGGATCTCGACGAAGGTAAGGAGTCAGTTATAACACCTAAGTTTGATTGTGTTAAATCTTTTATGGATACCGATGTTTTCCGTAAATTTAGCACTAAATATGGACTTGACTCTGAGATAGTAGCTTCTTTCTATGAATCCTTTGCTACTCATGTTGATATCCCTAAGGAGAAGTGGTTTAAATATAATCCTCCCATTGAAACAAAAGTAGTTGCACTAGTTAAAGTTGAAGAAAAGACTATCACTTATAATGATCCTATTGTTCCTGCTACTTATGTTGAGAAACCACCTTTCCCTGTTAGAATAAAGGATCATGCTAAAGTTTCAACTGTAGTCAACAAAAGTAATATTAGGACACACAAACCCACTAAGCAAGTTAAAGTTGAACCTAATATTGCTATGGTTAAAGATCTCTTGGCTGATAATATTGATGGGCATGTTATTTACTTCTGTGATGAAGCTGCTAGAATTGCTAGGCCTGATACTAAAAATAAACATAGACCTGCTGTAGGCATGCGTGTTATTTTTGTTAAAATAGGAGATCATTGCTATCATGGCTTATGTGATATGGGTGCTAGTGCAAGTGCAATACCTCATTCCTTATACAAAGATATTATGCATGATATTGCACCTGCTGAGATAGAAGAGATTGATGTCACAATTAAGCTTGCCAATAGAGACACTATTTCACCAGTTGGGATTGTTAGAGATGTTGAAGTCTTATGTGGTAAAACAAAATATCCTGCTGATTTTCTTGTTCTTGGTTCCCCTCAAGATAGCTTTTGTCCCATTATATTTGGTAGACCCTTCTTGAATACTATTAATGCTAAGATAGATTGCAAGAAGGATGTTGTTACTATTGGTTTGGATGATATGTCTCATGAGTTTAATTTTTCTAAATTCCGTAGACAACCCTGTGATGAAGAATTGCCTAGTAAAGATGAAATTATTGGTCTTGCTTCTATTGCTGTGCCTCCTAATGATCCTTTAGAACAATATTTGTTGGACCATGAAAATGATAAGTTTATGAATGAAAGAAGGGAAATAGATGAAGTATTATTTAAACAAGGACCTATTCTGAAACACAATTTGCCTGTTGAAATCTTAGGGGATCCTCCTCCACCCAAGGGTGATCCCGTGTTTGAGCTTAAACCATTACCTCATACTCTTAAATATGCTTATCTTGATGAAAAGAAGATATATCCTGTTATTATTAGTGCTAACCTTTTAGAGCATGAAGAAGAAAAATTATAGAAAACTCTGAAGAAGCACCGTGCTTCTATTCGATATACTCTTGATGATCTTAAGGGCATTAGTACCACTCTATGTCAACACAAAATAAATTTGGAGAAAGACGCCAAACCAGTTATTGATCACCAACGACGGCTGAATCCTAAGATGAAAGAAGTGGTAAGAAAGGAAATATTAAAGCTCCTTGAGGCAGGTATAATTTATCCCGTTGCTGATAGCCAGTGGGTAATTCCTATCCATTGTGTCCCTAAGAAGGGAGGTATTACTATTGTTCCTAATGATAAAGATGAATTGATTCCGCAAAGAATTATTACAGGTTATAGGATGGTAATTGATTTCCGCAGATTAAATAAGGCTACTAAAAAATATCATTACCCCTTACCTTTTATTGATCAAATGCTAGAAAGATTATCCAAACATACACATTTTTTCTTTCTAGATGGTTACTCTGGTTTCTCTCAAATACCCGTGTCAGCTGATGATCAAGCAAAGACCACTTTTACTTGCTCTTTCGGTACTTTTGCTTATAGACGTATGCCTTTTGGTTTATGTAATGCACCTGCTACCTTTCAAAGATGCATGATGGCTATATTTTCTGACTTTTGTGAAAAGATATGTGAGGTTTTCATGGATGATTTCTCCGTTTATGGATCCTCTTTTGATGATTGCTTGAGCAACCTTGATCGAGTTTTGCAGAGATGTGAAGAAACTAATCTTGTTTTGAATTGGGAGAAATGCCACTTTATGGTTAATGAAGGTATTGTCTTGGGGCATAAAATCTCTGAAAGAGGTATTGAGGTTGACAAGGCTAAAGTTGATGCTATTGAAAAGATGCCATGTCCCAAGGACATTAAAGGTATAAGAAGCTTCCTCGATCACGCCGGTTTCTATAGGAGGTTCATTAAGGACTTCTCAAAAATTTCTCGGCCTCTGACTAATCTATTACAAAAAGATATTCCTTTTGTCTTTGATGATGATTGTGTAGAAGCATTTGAAATACTTAAGAAAGCATTGATTTCTGCACCTATTGTTTAGCCACCTGATTGGAATTTACCCTTTGAAATTATGTGTGATGCTAGTGATTATGCTGTAGGTGCTGTTCTAGGGCAAAGAGTTGATAAGAAATTAAATGTTATTCAATATGCTAGTAAAACTCTAGACAATGCCCAGAGAAATTATGCTACTACTGAAAAAGAATTTTTAGCAGTTGTTTTTGCTTGTGATAAGTTCAGACCTTATATTGTTGATTCTAAAGTAACTATTCACACTGATCATGCTGCTATTAAATACCTTATGGAAAAGAAAGATGCTAAACCTAGACTTATTAGATGGGTTGTCTTGGTACAAGAATTTGATTTGTATATTATTGATAGAAAGGGAGCTGAGAACCCCGTTGCGGACAACTTGTCTAGGTTAGAGAATGTTCTTGATGACCCACTACCTATTGATGATAGCTTTCCTGATGAACAATTAAATGTCATAAATGCTTCTCGTACTACTCCATGGTATGCTGATTATGCTAATTATATTGTTGCCAAATTTATACCAGCTATTTTCACATACCAGCAAAAGAAAAAGTTCTTCTATGATTTGAGACATTACTTTTGGGATGACCCACATCTTTATAAAGAAGGAGTAGATGGTATTATTAGACGTTGTGTACGTGAGCATGAACAGGAACAGATCCTATGAAAGTGTCACTCCGAGGCTTATGGAGGACACCATGCTGGAGATAGAACTGCACATAAGGTTGTTGGAAATATGCCCTAGAGGCAATAATAAAAGTATTATTATTATATTTCTTTGTTCATGATAATTGTCTTTATTCATGCTATAACTGTATTATCCGAAAATTGTAATACACGTGTGAATAATAGACACCAACATGTCCCTAGTAAGCCTCTAGTTGAGTAGCTCGTTGATCAACAGATAGTCATGGTTTCCTGACTATGGACATTGGATGTCATTGATAACGAGATCACATCATTGGGAGAATGATGTGATGGACAAGACCCAATCCTAAACATAGCACAAGATCGTATAGTTCGTTTGCTAGAGTTTTCCAATGTCAAGTATCTTTTCCTTAGACCATGAGATCGTGTAACTCCCGGATACCGTAGGAGTGCTTTGGGTGTGCCAAACGTCACAACGTAACTGGGTGACTATAAAGGTATACTACGGGTATCTCCGAAAGTGTCTGTTGGGTTGACATGGATCAAGACGGGGATTTGTCACTCCGTATGACGGAGAGGTATCACTGGGCCCACTCAGTAATGCATCATCATAATGAGCTCAAAGTGACCAAGTGTTTGGTCACGGGATCATGCATTACGGTAAGAGTAAAGTGACTTGCTGGTAACGAGATTGAACGAGGTATTGGGATACCGACGATCGGATCTCGAGCAAGTAACATACCGATTGACAAAGGGAATTGTATACGGGGTTGTTTGAATCCTCGACATCGTGGTTCATCCGATGAGATCATCGAGGAGCATGTGGGAGCCAACATGGGTATCCAGATCCCGCTGTTGGTTATTGACCGGAGAGCGATCTCGGTCATGTCTACATGTCTCCCGAACCCGTAGGGTCTACACACTTAAGGTTCGGTGACGCTAGGGTTGTAGGGATATGTATATGCAGTAACCCAAATGTTGTTCGGAGTCCCGGATGAGATCCCGGACGTCACGAGGAGTTCCGGAATGGTCCGGAGGTAAAGAATTATATATAGGAAGTACTATTTCGGCCATCGGGACAAGTTTCGGGGTTATCGGTATTGTACCGGGACCACCGGAAGGGTCCCGGGGGCCCACCGGGTGGGGCAACCTGTCCCGGGGGGCCACATGGGCTGTAGGGGTGCGCCTTGGCCTACATGGGCCAAGGTCGCCAGCCCCAAGAGGCCCATGCGCCTAGGGTTTCAAGGAGGAAGAGTCCTAGGAGGGGAAGGCACCTCCTAGGTGCCTTGGGGGGGGAGGGAAACCTCCCCTTGGCCGCACCCCCTAGGAGATTGGATCTCCTAGGGCCGGCGCCCCCCCTTGGCCCTCCTATATATAGTGGGGGAATGAGGACTTCTCACCCCACGCCTTTGGTTGCCTCCTTCTCCCTCTCCAACACCTCCTCCTCCTCCATAGCGCTTGGCGAAGCCCTGACGGAGTACTGCAGCTCCATCATCACCACGCCGTCGTGCTGCTGCTGGTGCCATCTCCCTCAAACTCTCCTTCCCCTTGCTGGATCAAGAAGAAGGAGACGTGGCTGTTCCGTACGTGTGTTGAACGCGGAGGTGCCGTCCGTTCGGTGCTAGGATCTTCGGTGATCCGAATCACGTCGAGTACGACTCCCTCATCCCCGTTCTTTGAACGCTTCCGCTCGCGATCTATAAAGGTATGTAGATGCATCCGATCACTCATTGCTAGATGAACTCCTAGATGGATCTTGTTGAAACCGTAGGAAATTTTTTGTTTTCTGCAACGTTCCCCAACAGTGGCATCATGAGCTAGGTCTATGCGTAGTTCTTCTTGCGCGAGTAGAACACAATTTGTTGTGGGCGTAGATGTTGTCAACTTTCTTGCCGTTACTAGTCTTATCTTGCTTCAATGGTATTGTGGGATGAAGCGGCCCGGACCAACCTTACACGTACGCTTACGTGAGACCGGTTCCACCGACTAACATGCACAAGTTGCATAAGGTGGCTGGCGGGTGTCTGTCTCTCCCACTTTAGTTGGAGCAGATTCGATGAAAAGGGTCCTTATGAAGGGTAAATAGAAGTTGACAAATCACGTTGTGGCTTTCACGTAGGTAAGAAAACGTTCTTGCTAGAACCCTACTTCAGCCACGTAAAACTTGCAACAACAATTAGAGGACGTCTAACTTGTTTTTGCAGCAAGTGCTTTGTGATATGATATGGCCAAAGTTGTGATGAATGATGAATGATCTATATGTGATGTATGAGATGTTCATGCTATTGTAAAAGGAATCACAACTTACATGTCGATGAGTATGACGGTAACAAGATGATCATGGAGCCCCAAGATGGAGATCAAAGGAGCTATGTGATAATGGCCATATCATGTCACTATTATTATTTGATTGCATGTGATGTTTATCATGTTTTGCATCTTGTTTGCTTAGAACGACGATAGTAAATAAGATGATCCCTCATAATAATTTCAACAAAAGTGTTCTCCCTAACTGTGCACCGTTGCTAAAGTTCATCGTTTCGAAGCACCACGTGATGATCGGGTGTAATAGATCCTTACGTTCACATACAACGGGTGTAAGACATATTTACACACGCAATACACTTAGGTTGACTTGACGAGCCTAGCATGTGCATAGACATGGCCTCGGAACACAGAAGACCGAAAGGTCGAGCATGAGTCGTATAGAAGATACGATCAACATGAAGATGTTCACCGACGTTGACTAGTCCGTCTCACGTGAAGATCGGACACGGCCTAGCCAACTCGGATCATGTTATACTTAGATGACTAGAAGAGGGATGTCTATCTAAGTGGGAGGTCATTATAATTTGATTAGATGAACTTAATTATCATGAACTTAGTCTAAAATATTTACAATATGTCTTGTAGTTCAAATGGCCAACGTAGTCCTCAACTTCAACGCGTTCCTAGAGAAAACCAAGCTGAAAGATGATGGCAGCAACTACACGGACTGGGTCCAGAACCTGAGGATCATCCTCATAGCTGCCAAGAAAGATTATGTCCTATAAGCACCGCTAGGTGATGCACCTGTTCTCCCTGCAGAACAAGATGTTATGAACGCTTGGCAGGCACGTACCGATGACTACTCCCTCGTTCAGTGTGGCATGCTTTACAGCTTAGAGCCGGGGCTCCAAAAGCGTTTTGAGAGACACGGAGCATATGAGATGTTCGAAGAGCTGAAAATGGTTTTCCAATCTCATGCCCGGGTCGAGAGATATGAAGTCTCCGACAAATTCTTCAGCTGTAAGATGGAGGAAAATAGTTCTGTCAGTGAGCACATACTCACTATGTCTGGGTTACATAACCGCTTGACTCAGCTGGGAGTTAATCTCCCGGATGATGCGGTCATTGACAGAATCCTCCAGTCGCTTCCACCAAGCTACAAGAGCTTTGTGATGAACTTCAATATGCAGGGGATGGAAAAGACCATTCCTGAAGTATTTGCTATGCTGAAATCAGCAGAGGTAGAAGTCAAGAAGGAACATCAAGTGTTGATGGTCAATAAAACCACTAAGTTCAAGAAGGGCAAGGGTAAAAAGAACTTCAAGAAGGATGGCAAGGGAGTTGCCGCGCCCGACAAGCAAGCTGCCGGGAAGAAACCAAAGAATGGACCCAAGCCCGAGACTGAGTGCTTTTATTGCAAGGAAAGTGGTCACTGGAAGCGGAACTGCCCCAAATACTTAGCGGACAAGAAGGCCGGCAAAACGAAAGGTATATGTGATATACATGTAATTGATGTGTACCTTACCAGTACTCGTAGTAGCTCCTGGGTATTTGATACCGGTGCGGTTGCTCACATTTGTAACTCACAGCAGGAGCTGCGGAATAAACGGAGAATGGCGAAGGACGAGGTGACGATGCGCGTCGGGAATGGTTCCAAGGTTGATGTGATCGCCGTCGGCACGCTACCTCTACATTTACCTACGGGATTAGTTTTGAACCTCAATAATTGTTATTTAGTGCCAAGTTTGAGCATGAACATTGTATCAGGATCTCGTTTAATTCGAGATGGCTACTCATTTAAATCCGAGAATAATGGTTGTTCTATTTATATGAGAGATATGTTTTATGGTCATGCTCCGATGGTGAATGGTTTATTCTTTATGAATCTCGAGCGTAATGCTACACATATTCATAGTGTAAGTACCAAAAGATGTAAGATTGATAATGATAGTCCCACATACTTGTGGCACTGCCGCCTTGGTCACATAGGTGTCAAACGCATGAAGAAGCTCCATGCTGATGGACTTTTAGAGTCTCTTGATTATGAATCATTTGACACGTGCGAACCATGCCTCATGGGTAAAATGACCAAGACTCCATTCTCAGGAACAATGGAGCGAGCAACCAACTTATTGGAAATCATACATACTGATGTGTGCGGTCCAATGAGTGTTGAGGCTCGCGGTGGCTATCATTATGTTCTCACCCTCACTGATGACTTGAGTAGATATGGGTATGTCTACTTAATGAAACACAAGTCTGAGACCTTTGAAAAGTTCAAGGAATTTTAGAGTGAAGTTGAGAATCAACGTGACAGGAAAATCAAGTTTCTATGATCAGATCGTGGAGGAGAATACTTGAGTCATGAGTTTGGCACACACTTAAGAAAATGTGGAATAGTTTCACAACTCACGCCGCCTGGAACACCTCAGCATAATGGTGTGTCCGAACGTCGTAATCGCACTCTATTAGATATGGTGCGATCTATGATGTCTCTTGCCGATTTACCGCTATATTTTTGGGGCTATGCTTTAGAGACTGCCGCATTCACTTTAAATAGGGCACCGTCGAAATCCGTTGAGACGACACCGTTTGAATTATGGTTTGGGAAGAAACCTAAGCTGTCGTTTCTAAAAGTTTGGGGATGCGATGCTTATGTCAGGAAACTTCGACCTGAAAAGCTCGAACCCAAATCGGAAAAATGCGTCTTCATAGGATACCCTAAAGAAACTATTGGGTATATCTTCTACCTCAGATCCGAAGGCAAGATCTTTGTTGCCAAGAATGGATCCTTTCTAGAGAAAGAGTTTCTCTCGAAAGAAGTAAGTGGGAGGAAAGTAGAACTTGATGAAGTGTTACCTCTTGAACCGGAAAATGGCACAACTCAAGAAAATGTTCCTGAGGTGCCTGCACCGACAAGAGAGGAAGTTATTGATGATGATCAAGATACTTCTGATCAAGCTCCTACTAAAATTCGAAGGTCCACAAGGACACGTTCCGCACCAGAGTGGTACGGCAACCCTGTCTTGGAAATCATGTTGTTAGACAACGGTGAACCTTCGAACTATGAAGAAGCGATGGCGGGCCCGGATTCCGACAAATGGCTAGAAGCCATGAAATCCGAGATAGGATCCATGTATGAAAACGAAGTATGGACTTTGACTGACTTGCCCGTTGAACGTCGAGCCATAGAAAATAAATGGATCTTTAAGAAGAAGACAGACGCGGATGGTAATGTGACCATCTATATAGCTCGGCTTGTCGCTAAGGGTTATCGACAAGTTCAAGGGGTTGACTACGATGAGACTTTCTCACTGGTAGTGAAGCTGAAGTCCGTCCGAATCATGTTAGCAATTGCCGCATTTTATGATTATGAGATATGGCAGATGGACGTCAAAACGGCATTCCTTAATGGTTTCCTTAAGGAAGAATTTTATATGATGCAACCGGAAGGTTTTGTCGATCCTAAGAATGCTGACAAGGTGTGCAAGCTCCAACGCTCGATTTATGGGCTGGTGCAAGCATCTCGGAGTTGGAACATTCGCTTTGATGAGATGATCAAAGCGTTTGGGTTTACGCAGACTTATGGAGAAGCCTGCGTTTACAAGAAAGTGAGTGGGAGCTCTGTAGCATTTCTCATATTATATGTAGATGACATACTTTTGATGGGAAATGATATAGAACTCTTGGACAGCATCAAGGCCTACTTGAATAAGAGTTTTTCAATGAAGGACCTTGGTGAAGCTGCTTATATATTAGGCATCAAGATCTATAGAGATAGATCAAGACGCCTCATAGGTCTTTCACAAAGCACATACCTTGATAAGATATTGAAGAAATTCAATATGGATCATTCTAAGAAGGGGTTCTTGCCTGTGTTACAAGGTGTGAAATTGAGCTCGGCTCAATGTCCGACCACGGCAGAAGATATAGAAGAAATGAGTGTCATCCCCTATGCCTCAGCCATAGGTTCTATTATGTATGCCATGCTGTGTACCAGACCTGATGTAAACCTTGCCGTAAGTTTGGTAGGAAGGTACCAAAGTAATCCCGGCAAGGAACACCGGACAGCGGTCAAGAATATCCTGAAGTACCTGAAAAGGACTAAGGAAATGTTTCTCGTTTATGGAGGTGACGAAGAGCTCGTCGTAAAGGGTTACGTCGACGCTAGCTTCGACACAGATCTGGATGACTCTAAGTCACAAACCGGATACATGTATATTTTGAATGGTGGGGCAGTAAGCTGGTGCAGTTGCAAGCAGAGCGTAGTGGCGGGATCTACATGTGAAGCGGAGTACATGGCAGCCTCGGAGGTAGCGCATGAAGCAATTTGGGTGAAGGAGTTCATCACCGACCTAGGAGTCATACCCAATGCGTCGGGGCCGATCAAGCTCTTCTGTGACAACACTGGAGCTATTGCACTTGCAAAGGAGCCCAGGTTTCACAAGAAGACAAGGCACATCAAGCGTCGCTTCAACTCCATTCGTGAAAATGTTCAAGATGGAGACATAGAGATTTGTAAGGTACATACGGACTTGAAAGTAGCAGATCCGTTGACTAAACCTCTCCCTAGAGCAAAACATGATCAACACCAGAATTCCATGGGTGTTCGATTCATCACAATGTAACTAGATTATTGACTCTAGTGCAAGTGGGAGACTGTTGGAAATATGCCCTAGAGGCAATAATAAAAGTATTATTATTATATTTCTTTGTTCATGATAATTGTCTTTATTCATGCTATAACTGTATTATCCGAAAATCGTAATACACGTGTGAATAATAGACACCAACATGTCCCTAGTAAGCCTCTAGTTGACTAGCTCGTTGATCAACAGATAGTCATGGTTTCCTGACTATGGACATTGGATGTCATTGATAACGAGATCACATCATTGGGAGAATGATGTGATGGACAAGACCCAATCCTAAACATAGCACAAGATCGTATAGTTCGTTTGCTAGAGTTTTCCAATGTCAAGTATCTTTTCCTTAGACCATGAGATCGTGTAACTCCCGGATACCGTAGGAGTGCTTTGGGTGTGCCAAACGTCACAACATAACTGGGTGACTATAAAGGTATACTACGGGTATCTCCGAAAGTGTCTGTTGGGTTGACATGGATCAAGACGGGGATTTGTCATTCCATATGACGGAGAGGTATCACTAGGCCCACTCAGTAATGCATCATCATAATGAGCTCAAAGTGACCAAGTGTTTGGTCAAGGGATCATGCATTACGGTAAGAGTAAAGTGACTTGCTGGTAATGAGATTGAACGAGGTATTGGGATACCGACGATCGGATCTCGAGCAAGTAACATACTGATTGACAAAGGGAATTGTATACGGGGTTGTTTGAATCCTCGACATAGTGGTTAATCCGATGAGATCATCGAGGAGCATGTGGGAGCCAACATGGGTATCCAGATCCCGCTGTTGGTTATTGACCGGAGAGCGATCTCGGTCATGTCTACATGTCTCCCGAACCCGTAGGGTCTACACACTTAAGGTTCGGTGATGCTAGGGTTGTAGGGATATGTATATGCAGTAACCCGAATGTTGTTCGGAGTCCCGGATGAGATCCCGGACGTCACGAGGAGTTCCGGAATGGTTCGGAGGTAAAGAATTATATATAGGAAGTACTATTTCGGCCATCGGGACAAGTTTCGGGGTTATCGGTATTGTACCGGGACCACCGAAAGGGTCCCGGGGGCCCACTGGGTGGGGCAACCTGTCCCGGGGGGCCACATGGGCTGTAGGGGTGCGCCTTGGCCTACATGGGCCAAGGGCACCAGCCCCAAGAGGCCCATGCGCCTAGGGTTTCAAGGAGGAAGAGTCCTAGGAGGGGAAGGCACCTCCTAGGTGCCTTGGGGGGGAGGGAAACCTCCCCTTGGACGCACCCCCTAGGAGATTGGATCTCCTAGGGCCGGCGCCCCCCCTTGGCCCTCCTATATATAGTGGGGGAAGGAGGACTTCTCACCCCATGCCTTTGGTTGCCTCCTTCTCCCTCTCCAACACCTCCTCCTCCTCCATAGCGCTTGGCGAAGCCCTGACGGAGTACTGCAGCTCCATCATCACCACGCCGTCGTGCTGCTGCTGGTGCCATCTCCCTCAACCTCTCCTTCCCCCTTGCTGGATCAATAAGAAGGAGACGTGGCTGTTCCGTACGTGTGTTGAACGCGGAGGTGCCGTCCGTTCGGTGCTAGGATCTTCGGTGATTCGAATCACGTCGAGTACGACTCCCTCATCCCCGTTCTTTGAACGCTTCCGCTCGCGATCTACAAAGGTATGTAGATGCATCCGATCACTCGTTGCTAGATGAACTCCTAGATGGATCTTGGTGAAACCGTAGGAAATTTTTTGTTTTCTGCAACGTTCCCCAACAAAGGTATTGCAATCCGGTTTTTATTGGCCTACTCTCTTCAAGGATGCTCGTAAGTTTGTCTTGTCTTGTGATGAATGTCAAAGAATTGGTAATATTAGTAGACGTCAAGAAATGCCTATGGATTATTCACTTGTTATTGAACCATTTGATGTTTGGGGCTTTGCTTATATGGGACCTTTTCCTTCCTCTAATGGGTATACACATATTTTAGTCGCTGTTGATTACGTTACTAAGTGGGTAGAAGCTATTCCAACTAGTAGTGCTAATCATAACACCTCTATTAAGATGCTTAAAGAAGTTATTTTCCCGAGGTTTGGAGTCCCTAGATATTTAATGACTAATGGTGGTTCACATTTTATTCATGGTGCCTTCCGTAAAATGCTTGCTAAGTATGACGTTAATCATAGAATTGCATCTCCTTATCACCCACAGTCTAGTGGTCAAGTAGAATTGAGTAATAGAGAGCTCAAATTAATTTTTCAAAAGACTATTAATAGATCTAGAAAGAATTGGTCCAAGAAACGTGGTGATGCATTATGGTCCTATAGAACTGCATACAAAAAAACTATGGGTTTGTCTCCGTATAAAATGGTTTATGGTAAAGCATGTCACTTACCTCTTGAATTAGAATATAAGGCATATTGGGCTATTAAAGAGCTCAATTATGATTTCAAACTTGTCGGTGAGAAGAGGCTATTTGACATTATCTCACTTGATGAATGGAGAACCCAGGCTTGTGAAAATGCCAAGCTGTTTAAAGAAAATGTTAAAAGATGGCATGACAAAAGGATACAAAAGCGTGAGTTTAATGTAGGTGATTATGTATTGTTATACAACTCTCGTTTAAGATTTTTTGCTGGAAAACTTCTCTCTAAATGGGAAGGTCCTTACGTTATCGAGGAGGTATATCATTTCGGTGCCATAAAAGTCAACAACTTCGAAGGCACAAATCGGAAGGTGGTGAACGGTCAAAGAATCAAACATTATATCTCAGGTAATCCTATAAATGTTGAAACCAATATTATTGAAACCGTAACCCCGGAGGAATACATAAGGGACACTTTCCAGAATGTTTCAGACTCTGAAAAGGAATAGGTATGTGGTACTGTAAGTAAACCGACTCCAAAACAGTTCTAATGGCAGTTTTTCTCTGTTTTGGAATAGAAAAATAGGAAAATAAGAAGCAGACCGGAAAGGACACGAGGCTTCCACGAGGGTGGAGGGCGCGCCCTACCCCCTGGGCGCGCCCCCTGCCTTGTGGGCACCTCGTGTGCTCTCCGGACTCCGTTTTCTTGCACGATACTTCTTTTAGTCGGTAAAAATTCATTATATAATCTCCCAAAGGTTTTGACCACCGTATCATGCAAAAATCTCATGTTCTTGTTTCGAGCTGTTTCTGCCGCAAATTAGCGCAAGATGTCTTCTCAAGAGTCAATCGGGGAGAGTCGGGTGTCTCATCCAACACCAGGTCCAGGGGCAAACAGCAATGCCTATCACTTTGGGCCCTCAACGGAGGAAGATATGGAAGCTGACTTCAAAAGGATAGATGCCATGGAGGAGGACCAAGAAGTTACACTACAAAAAAAATACACTTTCGTGATGATACGTGTTTGTCACAGTAGGTCGCGTTTTTTGTCATGCATGTACATCCATGACGGTTTTATGATAGAATCAAGATAGTCATACCTGTGCTGTCGTAGAAGTGTTCCATGACATTACCAAAATTATCATCACGGAAGTGTGCACTTCCATGACGATAAATCGCGCATCACAGAAGTGCTTTCGTCAAGGGTGACCGACATGTGGCATCCACCGTAACGGAACGCCGTTAAGCTATCGGGTCGGGTTTTGGATCCGATAACCCGTTAACAGCCCTGACCAATGGGGATTTTCCACGTGTAAAATCATCATTGGCTGGAGGAAACACGTGTTGGCTCATCGTTGGGACAGATGTCATCCACTCATTGGACAGAAGGCGCCTATGATACATCGACACGTGGCACGGCCCAACAGAGGCCCATTCCTGTGAAAAGGCCGGCCCGTATGACTTGGTCAAAAGGTGGCGGGCCAGCCCATGGAAAGCCTGTTAACGGCCTGTTCGCATATAGCCCATTTACAGCCCGCTAACCCAAGGCCCGTTATGCCCTATCCGAATTAGGCCCAGTAGCGTCATTTGGGCCATCCAATATGATTCTAGCCTGTTTTCACTTCTGGCCCATGTATGGCCCATGACGTCTTTCGGCCCATATGAGGCCCTATGTAAGAGTCTCGATTATGTGTGGTGGGGCTAGTTTGTGGGCCAGTACAACCATGGTTTTATCTGCATCGACGGGTAGCACTATCTTTTGTGAAGTACGGGTTTTTTCTCCCTTAGATACTGCCATCACCCCCTCCAATTCAAATGGCTGATAAACAAGAAAAGAAATTGAACGTACATACATTGTATGATAGACATATGTGGTAATTCACATATATGTTGTCTAACCAAACATGACAACATGACACAATTTCACATATATGATGCCTAACTAAACATGATAGCATGACATAGTTTCAGATATATGAAGGATAACTTAACAGGATATAATGGCATAATTCAACATATGATGAGTACCTAAACAGGATGACATGGCAAAACTATATGATGTCTTTCTAAAATAGGTTGGGATGAAATAATTCACATACATGTTGTCTAAGTATACAGGATGGCATGATATAATTGACATAATTGATTCATATACTAAGCAGCTGGCACTCGCATGTATGATCTCTAAACTAAGCAGATAGAATTCAATATTGTGCATATGATGTCTAAACTAAGCAATGCAATACACCATATGCATCATATGAGAAATATAAACATTGCAACTTAGAGCATACACCTCAGGTGGGATATAGGACTGGTCATCTGTCTCTGAATCCTCCTCTGAGGAGCTCCCTGTAACCATCAAGATATATGCTTCAACAGGTACCATTGCCTGCTCTGAAGACCTTGTTTTCACTCCAGATTTTTCCATAACTGGCTCAAATGGCTGATACACATGAAGAGTAGTTCAATATACACAGATTGTCGACAAATGGAATACGTAATGAAAAAAAGATGGCATGAGATAATTCACATATATGATGCCTGGCTCCATGGCGGTGCATAATTCACATATATGATAACTGGCTGAAAAACATGAGATTGCATAATTCACATATCTGATATAGAAAGCAAACATGAGGCATTCACACAAAGCATGTCTAATCTAAGCAGATGGCATGGCATGCAAGACACCATATGCATGATATGAGCAATATAACCCAGCCAAGTTAGAGCATGCACCTGGGGGGGATATGACTGATCATCTCTCTCTGAATCCTCCTCTGAGGAGCTATCTGTAACCAGCAAGAAATCTGCATCGACAGGTAGCACTGATTGCTCAGAAGACCATGTTTTCACTTCAGATTTTCCCATGACCGACTCAAATGGCTGATGCACAGGAAGAGTAGATGAATGTATAAACATTGTTGACAAATGGAATACATTATGGAAAAAATATGGCACGATACAATTCACATATACAATGACTGGCTAAACAGGATGGCATTGCATGATTCACGTAATATTTGTCTTTTTAGAGATTTCAAATGGACTACCACATACGGACGTATATAGACATATTTTAGAGTGCATATTCACTCATTTTGTTCCGTATGTAGTCACTTGTTGAAATATCTAAAAAGACAAATATTTAGGAATGGTGGGAGTATGATATAGAAACCAAACAAGTGGCATTCACACAAAGCAAATATAAACTAAGCCGATGACATATAAGATGTATAATGTAAGCAATGCAAGGCGCCATCTGCATGATATGACCAACATCAGCATGCCAGGTTAGAGCAAACACCTCAGGTGGTAAAAAGGCATGGTTGGCTCCTTCTAAATCTCCATCTGAATAGTTATCTTCCTCTAGAATACAATCTGGAAATGCAGGAGGGGGGGGGGCACTTCGCCCACCATGGAGTGGTGTCTGTGTAGCGACCCGACCTCAAACGATCAAGCCTCTATGTATCTGTGCCATCCCTGGATCGGTATGCTGGCACACACAGTACATCAATGTATATATCAAAGTGCAATCACATGTATAAATAACGTAAAACTGATATATACCTCATAAGTCTCAGCGGAAACAAACAATCGGGTGTGGAGTCCCATCAGCGCCATCGGCAAGTTGACTGTAGACCGTAACCCTGTACCGTACTCTTACTCGTCGGAAGTAAAAATATCTGCAACATGAGACGTTGCAGCCGTGTAGGTTAGTACATGGAATGTACCGGCAAGATCACAACATGAGAAAGAAGATGATAATACTATTCTATATGCAATATGGTTTTGTGGCTTTGTGTCTGATGTTTTTGCGTAAAAGCTGGTTTTATTTTCCCTACAACAAAGGAATATCAGGAGTCTGTACTACGGAGTTTTCTATCATGACATAGTTCTGCCAACCGATGTCTCATACCCAAATCATCATAAGTTGCCCACAATTAAATTATCAGTCCGGTGTTGAGAGTTCCGAGATAGATCCAAGTCCAGAGGCTCAATTTATCTGTAACAGGGGACACGGCTAATCGATTAGGTTTTAACCCTCTATATAGGTTTGTACACTTTACCCGCAAGATTCGATCCCTCTTTTTACATTCTCGCACTTCAGGTTGTTTGAGAACAAGATTACCGAAACATGGTCTTCCGAAGAGTTCCCCTGACCATTGTCCGGTGCTCATCCAATCCTACCGTAGTTCTACATCTGCTAGCACCGTCCAAGCCAGAGTCACCACTAGGGTCAAACAAGCCAGAGCCCATAGTGACTTGCGGTTGCACAGGTAAGCTTCCAGGCATGAAGTATTCTTCCATCTCTTTGAGTCTGGGTGAAGCTTTCCGCAAGATGTCATGGCGCTTCTCCATGCATCCCGGCCATCCACTGGTTCCTCCAGGGTGCCCGTCAACCGTCCTTCACCCAGTAGTGTGTATTGAATTCTTGTCTCATGTCTCGAAATCTTGAGGCCTTGGAGTCCTAAAGATGCAGTCCTTGCCGATGCCATCATGAAGTTTTCGCCATTGACGTAGAGTCCTCCTTCACACCACTCTTGTGCACTCATACCAAACCTCGTCTACTATAGCGTAGCATTAAAACTATATAACGTCCCGGGCTTGGTAACAGAGAGATGGGTTTCTACCTCATGCATTCTACTCAACTACAAGATTAAATAACACTACTGGAGGGATTGTTGAAAGGTTGCTACTACATGCAAATAAAACATAGGTATGGAAAACATGGTCAAAGTGAACTTGCCTGGTATTACTTGATGAAGATAATAACGCTCTCGGAATCTTTGATAAACTATTCGTCACTCTGAGAAAATCTATATAGTCAAACATTATACTCACATAAGCAATAATCTTAGCAAACAATACTAGCAATCAAAATAAAAATAAAAAAGCCATAAATAAAACAATAATGAAGTCCAAGAAAACCAAATAGAATTCCAAAGAAAACTTCACGAAAACAAGGGAGAAACCAACTCACACAATAACAGTCAATACATTCTTAGTAAAACTAAATTACTCTAATAACTTTTATAGAGCATGGAAAATATAATTCTAATAAAACAACAACAAAATAATTTACTAAAGCATTTACTAGCAAAAAGAACTAGTATAAAAACTATTATAACTATCTAGTTAACACTAGAACAACTATAACAACTAGAAAACACTAAGACAATAGTAAACAATACTAAAATAATTTATGAAAACTTATTTTACTTCTAAATAACAGAACCAATAACAACATATATTCAAGTGGCAAAAAGAAATATATTAAAACTAATACAACTATTTGTATCAACTATCACTATGATCTAAACAAACAAATACTAAAACAGTAGCTAAACACTAATAAATAACTACAAAAATTTATCTACCGTAGTCTAACAAAAACATATGACAACATGTAAAAATCTACAAAAAAGAATAAACTAAAAATAATTAAAAACACTAATTATATGACTAAAACAACTACATAAGCAAAACAGTACTGTTTTTGCAACAAACCTAATTCAAAACGAACTAAAAATAAATAACTATATGCTACTGGATAAACAAAACAATAACAAAGAAGTAGCAAAAAGAATCAATCAAAAATCTATTTCTAAACTCAAGTTTGATCAAATACAAGGATTTAAGAGAAATTGATCAAGTTCAAATTTAAATAGTCCAACCTAAAAACTATTGACCTATTCATAAACTTTACAAAATTTTTGATCTAACGCAATTGGAATCACTCAATTTGGATATGTATACTAATAGATATGAATTTTCTAAGATCGCTACTTTTCTGAAAAGAAGAAATTACGGGATTTCTTTGATCTCACCGGAGTAGTCGCCGGAGTTGGGGAAGAAGATCAAATCTGACGTTGTAGGGGCTCCTAGAGGAAGGAGAGCATGGGAAGGTGCAGAGGAGATCTCAACAACCTCAGGGGAGGCTGAGGAAGTACCAACCGAGCCTCGGGCGGCGATGGAGAAGCCGCCGGAGTTTATGAACTCCGATGAGAAATTATGCGGGATAGGGAGGGGGATAAGCTCCCATAGGAGAGGGCTTTGGGCGAGGGGAAAGAGGGCAACACGAGGGAGGTATTTATAGGGCGAGGGGGTGTACAAATGCGTGCAGCCATGGCGAGCAAAAAAAAGGCAAGTGCGGATCTCCGGCGAGAAAATCCGGGGCATTAATGGCCTTTTACTTGGAGAAGGAGGTGTAGGGGAAGGTGGTGGATCCATTCAGAGGATTCTTGGGGAAGGGGAAGGAGGGAAGGGAGTGGGGCGCGCGGTGGGGTGCGTGCGTGCGTTCTGCTCCTGTAGGTGCAGGAACGATTGTAGGAGGAAGACGACTTGGTGGGTCGTGGAGGGGGCCGGGCCTAGTGCGGCTGGGCTTCGCCCAGTTTTTTTTGAAAATAGAGAAGGAAAACTGAAATAAAGAGCAATAAAAAAACTATTGTATAGGCATATTATATATAAGAAGTTTCAGAAAAATAATTTCTAAAACATGAACAGATTTTCAGAGGCAAATAAAATCTACAAAGATTCAAATAAAGCAAATAGTGCTACTGTTGCATTAAAATCCCATAAAAATCATTTTTAAAATACCAAAACGATTTCAAATTTATTTTCTCCTAACTTTCCATTGAAGGGAATTGTTTTACCCTTATTTCCATTTATTTGTTTTTAGGAGAAAAAATTAAAATAAAAATCCAAATAATTCCAAATTGGAAGGGAGTTTCAAAATACTTCCAAATGACTTTAAATTGGATTCTTTGTAACTTCCAACTCATATTTCATATAATTGAAGAAGTCATTTTATCTTCTCTCGTGAAAATCATTGAGTTGCATAAAGTTTCGAATTTGAAATATTTTTGGATGGTATTCAAATCTTTTCAAAACCCTTTTCATTTATTTAAATGGAAGAACTCATATCATCTTCACTCTAGGGTTTTGTGATGAAATGAATTTGAATTCATGGGGATCAAAATGCAAAGTGAAAGTTTTGGGAAAGTCATTTCATTCCCTCTCATTCAACTTTCAAAAAGTATCAAATTTCACTCAATTTCACACAAGCAACCACACCACAATCAAACAAACAAGCATAAATATTTATTTAATATAACATTCCAAAATTTAGAATGTTGGGATGTTACAAACCTACCACACTTAAAATGAATCTCGTCCTCGAGATTCGAAGAGGCTAGCAAGAAAAGGTTAGGGTTTGGAGGTCTTCCAGCAAATCCATCGACTAGAGAGGTCTGGGGTGCTACCACACTTGAAAGCAATGCTATGGTTCTGACAAAATTCATGTACTCCATCCTTTCGGTTGACGGTGTCGGTCTTCTCATATTCTCCGGAATAACTCTTTCACTGGTGCTCTCCCGATCGGGGCATGCCCCTTTTCTCAAAAATCTTGTGTCCTCTCAATCCTGGTGAGGTTCTTCCGAAGAGTGGGTCTTCATATGTGACATGTCTGTCGTCAATACTAAGAAACTATCGGAATCTCCTGGTGGTCAACAATTTATGGCTTATCCAGCAGAAAAAATGGTCGGGGTTGAATCTCACCATATATCCTATGATTGGCAATGATTGCCTGCAAAGGGTTCCATCGTTCTACCATTCTATGGTCTTATGGCTTGACGTGTCGACACTCTTCTAAGGTTTTCAAGGCTCTCTGATTTTCCATCAACATATGATAGTTCATGATAGAAGTCTCCGGTATGGGGGCCAATCCATCCCGTACTTGAACCATTACTACATATGCAGACATTGAATCACGTACTCTAACACTTGGGCATACTCACAAGCATTGTAGAATTTCTCTTGTCGATGAACTGAGTTCAAATAAATCCATTGTTTCTGCAAGCTGAATAAGACATCTAACGTTTCTTCACAACTCCCGGGTTTTCGTATCCTCCTAAAAATGTCGGCTGATTAACTCAGAGTTTTCTTCCGAAATATCTTTCTTCAGCAAGAGTGTGCTTGCTTCTTATTAACTCCTGGGCCTGTGGGTTATGGCCCACTTCAACTCTTGTACAATTTTAACTCATCTATTCGAGGATTATCATTCCATATTCCAACATTACACCTCCTTTAAATCCAATAGTACTTCTTCCTTCATACCCTTGTGGTGACGATCATACACAACTCCAACTTATTTGGTCCAGCTCCCTTGTATGGACCGTCATGAATAACACATTTCTTTCTTAATTGATCTTGTGGCTTTACGGAGTACTACCACACCAAAAAATGCAATAGTTTATCCATAAATCATATTATTTTCATATCAAATCTTTTATTACATCCTTAACCAATTTTCGTAAATCCAAATTAAAAAAAGTACTTTATTACAAATGCTGCCACCCACATGATTTGGTATGGTCAGGCATTACTTCCAACTTTATTCATTTTTCCTCCTTGAGGATTCTTCAGTCCCACTGGAATTGTGCGACATGCACCTTGAAATCTTCAATCTTCTGTTTCATCGTGGTGGCCTTGAGCTTCATCTCCATCATCTCTGCATGCACTTCTGAGGGAGCCCTGGATTAGGGGGTCTCTGGACAGCCGGACTATATCTTTTGGCCGGACTGTTGGACTATGAAGATACGAGATTGAAGACTTCGTCCCATGTCCGGATGGGACTCTACTTGGCGTGGAAGGAAAGCTAGGCAATACAGATATGTATATCTCCTCCTTTGTAACCGACCTTATGTAACCCTAGCCTCCTGCGGTGTCTATATAAACCGGAGGGTTTTAGTCCGTAGGACAACATACAATCATACCATAGGCTAGCTTCTAGGGTTTAGCCTCTTCGATCTTGTGGTAGATCAACTCTTGTACTACTCATATTATCAAGAATAATCAAGCAAGATGTAGGGTTTTACCTCCATCAAGAGGGCCTGAACCTGGGTAAAACATCGTGTCCCCTGCCTCATGTTACCATCCGCCTTAGACGCACAGTTCGGGACCCCCTACCCGAGATCCGCCGCTTTGACACCGACATTGGTGCTTTCATTGAGAGTTCCTCTGTGTCGTCACCGTTAGGCTTGATGGCTCCTTCGATCATCGATAGCGATGCAGTCTAGGGTGAGACTTTCCTTCCCGGACAGATCTTTGTATTCAGCGGCTTCGTACTGCGGGCCAACTCGCTTGGCCATCTGGAGCAGTTCGAGAGTTACACCCCTGGCCACCAGGTCAGGTTTGGAAGCTTAAACTACACGACCGACATCCGCGGAGACTTGATCTTCGACGGATTCGAGCCCCTGCCGAGTGCGCCGCACGGTCACGATGAGCATGATTTAGCTCTACCATCGGACAATGTTCGGGAGACCACACCGGCAACCGCTCCGACCCTCAATTCGGAGCCAATTGCGCCATCCATGGACGGGTGGATAGACCGCGCCACAGAGGCCGTATTCTCAGCGGCGATCGAGCCGAGTATCGACCTTACCCTTCACGGGAGTCGTGATGCCGAACTACCGGATTCTTCCCCGGCCACGGACTGCGAACCGCCTGCGCCCGTGCCTATCGAATCCGACTAGGCGCCGATCATGGAGTTCACCTCGGCGGATATCTTTCAGCACTCGCCCTTCGGCGACATACTGAACTCATTAAGGTCTCTCTCCCTGTCAGGAGAGTCCGGGCCGAACTATGTACGACAGGATTGGGATGCGGATGAGGAAGTTCGCCGCCCACCCACCACCCACTTAGTAGCCACTGTTGACGATTTGACCGACATGCTCGACTTCGACTCCGAAGACATCGACGGTATGGACGAAGATGCAGGAGGCGAACAAGAACCACTGCCCACAGGGCACTGGACAGCCACCTCGTCATATGACATATATATGGTGGACACACCCAAAGAAGGCAATGGCGACGGGACAACGGAGGATGACCCCTCCAAGAAGCAACCCAAGCGTCGACGTCAGCGGCGCCGCTCTATGTCTTGCCAAGGAAAAAGCGGTGATACCGGCACAGGAGATAATAGCACTCCAGACAGTGCCGAAGATAATAAAAATCCCCTCCAACAAGATGTAGAGCAGGAGGATGGAGAAGCCAGCCCTCCCGAGAGAGCGACAGATGGAGAGGCGGAGGATGATAATTACATGCCTCCCTCCGAAGACGAGGCAAGCATCGACGATGACGAATTCGTCGTGCTTGAGGATCCCGTCGAACAAGAGTGCTTCAAGCGCCGGCTTATAGCCACGGCAAATAGCCTTAAGAAAAAGCAACAGGAGCTTCAAGCTGATCAAGATTTGCTAGCTGACAGATGGACTGATGTCCTTGCGGCCGAGGAATATAAACTCGAACGTCCCTCCAAGAGTTACCCAAAGCGCAGGTTGCTACCCCGACTGGAGGAGGAAGCACCAAAACCTACATCTCCAGCGTATGACGCGGCTGATCGGCCACCTCGTGGCCGCGACAGAGATGCATTTCAGCCAAAAGCTCAGCCCGCACCCCGACGTCACTCAAATAAAAATGTCAAGGCATGGGGAAATATGTCAGACCTGTGAGACATATTGGAGGACAAAGCAAAACATGCAAGATCTATCTACGGATCACGAGGGCGCGCCACTACGCGAGACGATAACCGTCACGTGGGATACAGTAAAAGTAAGTCCGGCCGGGTCGAACACAGCGGACACGACTCATTTGAGCTGCGTCGCGACATAGCCCAGTACAGAGGCGCCGCACACCCCCTATGCTTCACAGACGAAGTAATGGATCACCAAATCCCAGAGGGTTTCAAACCCGTAAACATCGAATCATACGATGGCACAACAGATCCTGCGGTATGGATCGAGGACTTCCTCCTGCACATCCACATGGCCCGCGGTGACGATCTACATGCCATCAAATACCTCCCACTCAAACTCAAAGGACCAGCTCAGCATTGGCTCAATAGCCTGCCAGCAGAATCCATTGTCTGTTGGGAAGATCTGGAAGCCGCATTCCTTGACAACTTCCAGGGCACTTATGTGCGACCACCAGATGCCGATGACTTGAGCCACATAATTCAATAGCCAGAGGAATCGGCCAGGCAATTCTGGACATGGTTCCTGACAAAGAAAAATCAAATCGTCGACTGTCTGGATGTAGAGGCCCTAGTAGCTTTTAAGCACAACATCCACGACGAGTGGCTCGCCCGACACCTTGGCCAAGAAAAGCCAAAATCTATGGTAGCCCTCACGACACTCATGACCCGCTTTTGCACGGGAGAAGACAGCTGGCTGGCTCGCAGCAATAACATATCAAAGAACCATGGTATTTCGGATACCAAGGATAGCAATGGCAGGTCACGTCGCAACAAACACAAGCGCCGCATTAACAGCGACAATATCAAGGATACGACAGTCAATGCCGGATTCAAAGGCTCTAAACCCGGTCACAGAAAAAGCCATTCAAAAGAAGCACTCCGAGCCCGTCCAGTTTGGACCGTATACTCAATCGCTCGTGTCAAATACACGGCACCCCCGACAAGCCAGCCAACCACACCAACAGGAATTGTTGGGTGTTCAAGCAGGCCGGCAAGTTAAATGCCAAAAACAAAAATAAGGGGTCACACAGCGATGATGATGAGGAGCCCCGGCAGCCGAACACCGGAGGACAGAAGAGGTTCCCCCCCCACAAGTGCGGACGGTGAACATGATATATGCAACCCATATCCCCAAGAGGGAGCGGAAGCGTGCGCTAAGGGACGTATATGCGTTGGAGCCAGTCGCCCCAAAGTTCAACCCATGGTCCTCTTGTCCGATCACCTTCGATCGCAGGGACCACCACACTAGTATCCATCATGGCGGATTCGCCGCATTGGTCCTAGACCCAATCATTGACGGATTTCACCTCACTCTAGTCCTTATGGATGGCGACAGCAGCCTGAACCTGCTTTATCAGGACACAGTGCACAAAATGGGTATAGACCCCTCAAGGATCAAACCCACAAAAACGACCTTCAAAGGCGTCATACCAGGTGTAGAGGCCCATTGCATAGGCTCAGTCACATTGGAAGTGGTCTTCGGATCCCCAGATAACTTCCGAAGCGAGGAGTTAATCTTCGATATAGTCCCGTTCCGCAGTGGCTATCATGCACTGCTCGGGCGAACTGCATTTGCGAGATTCAATGCAGTACCGCATTATGCATACCTCAAGCTCAAGATGCCAGGACCTCAGGGGGTCATAACAGTCAATGGAAACACATAGCGCTCTCTCCGCACGGAGGAGCACACTGCGGCCCTCGCAGCAGAAGCGCAAAGCAGCCTCTTAAGGCAATCCACCAGTTCGGCGATTAAAGACCCAGACACCTTCAAGCGCGTCGGAGTAATCGGCAACAAGACCGCCTGGCACGTTCCAAGCTCGCATAGCAATGCGGCCCCCGCCCCAGTCCTAGCCAAACGGCGAAATCCGTGCCACGCATACACAATTACGCATTGAAAATACCATGGGCACAGGTGGGGAGGGGGCATGACTACGGCACGCCCCAAGACGCGGCTCAACCGCACTAGGGGCTTCCCGCTTTGTTATTTTTCTCTCTTTCAGGACTTTAATCTCTAGAAACCCTGTCCGGCAGTATGATTGCCGGACACACGATACAACAACCAAGGAGGCAGAAAGCTACGTCGTATTAAGGAATTCCCAGGTGGTCTCTGATAACGAGTGTAATACCTGCTTTAAATACCATTCCTCAGCTTGCCCTTGGAGGGGACATGTCAAATAGTCCTACTTTTTTGCTTATCGCAATACTTGTATCATTCTGCTTCGACGCACCTTTTTGAATAAACAATGCATAGCACTAGACTATTATCGCATTCTCTATTCTTATATATATACATATATATATATATATATATGTTCAGTCATGACATTTAGCACCCGTACACTCTGGTACGACCAATATGCCAGGGGCTTAAGAATACCCCATAATACGGCGTGAGAAGTCTGAACACTTTTGACAGTGCGGCACCCCGAACTTATAGCATTATATGCATCAGCTCCGAATCATGTCTTGGGTCAATAGTTGGGTTTGCCCGGCTCCCATGTTTTGGTACCTTACATTCCGCTATATCGGCTAAGGTAGAACTAGGAGAACTACTACGATTGTGCCCCGGTTCAGCTGGGCTAAGCACCTCAGTAGAGAAAGCTAAAACTGTCTGTCATGATAAGGCGAGAGCTGGTCGCTGTTCGAGAGGTCTCGAGTCCCTAAAGACTTATGCCGCTTAGAGCGAGGAGTCGGCTTTGTCCGGCTTAAGGCATGTATAGCGCCCCGAATTCGGCCTTTTGAATACTTGGGGCTTCGCCAAAATTTAAAATTGTAGAAATCTATGGCTAAGTGAGAGTGATAAAGCATTATAGTCTGATTGCCTTGTTCGTTGTGCTGAGCACCTCCCTCGAAGGACCCAACAATGGGAAAAAGAGTGCTCAGATTTATCCCGAACACCCCAGCACTCGTGGCATGGGGGCAGAAGCCGACGACTGGCCATCTCTCAGATTTGATAAACAGCCACACAGAAGGTAATATTTTAAATTCAAACAAGCGTTGCATAGCGCATATGAACAAGTTTTCATAATACAGGATCACACGAGCAAGTTCATTCAAAAATTACATCCTTCGCACACTCGTCCACCACAAGACGGGCACCCTTCAGGACACCCTCATAATACATTTTGGGGGTGGCGATGCTCCTTGCCCTGCGGCGGCCCCTCCTTCACCAGCTTCTCGGCGTCCATCTTGGCCCAGTGCACCTTTGCACGGGCAAAAGCCCGGCGGGCACCTTCGATACAGACGGACCGCTTGATGACTTCCAGCCGTGGGCAGGCATCCACAAGCCGCCTCACCAGGCTGAAGTAGCTATTGGGAAGGGAGTCGCCAGGCCACATCCGGACTATAAAGCCCCTCATGGCCTGTTCGGCCGCCTTGTGCAGGTCGACCAGTTGCTTCAGCTGGTCGCTCATAGGCACTGGGTGTTCGGTCCTAGTATACTGAGACTAGAACAACTTCTCCGTCGAGCTTCCCTACTCGGCCTGGTAATACTTCGCGGCATCCGACACGTTGCGGGGCAAATCTGCGAATGCTCCTAGAGAGCTCCGGACTCTGGTAAGTAACAAGTAATTTACTTTCACATGCTTTCTTTGCATATTGAATGCCTTACCCGCTGCTATATTCCTCATCGCCTCAATTTCCTGGAGGGCCTTTTGGGCTTCGGCCTTGGCATTGTTTGTGCTCTTGAGGGCCGCGGCAAGCTCGGACTCTCGCATCTTCGAGTCAAGCTCCAAAGCCTCGTGCTTCTCCACGAGAGCCTGGAGCTCTTGCTGCACCTCGCCCACCTGTACCTCTTGCTTTTCCCGCTCGGTGCGCTCCTTGGCCGCTTTGTCTTTGGCCTCGGACAACGCTTGCTTCAGGGTCGCCACTTCAGTCATGGCCCCTGGCACATTCATGATGATCCTGTCATTTCGCAACCACATTTTCTTTTTTATATAGACAAGGTATTACTTACCTTTGTTCTCCTCGAGCCGCCTCTTGGCAAGACCGAGCTCTTTCTCGGACCCCTCGAGGTCCTGCTTCAGTGCGGCGACCTCCGCAGTCAGTGCGGCAGAGGTCAGCAGCGAAGCCTGCATACGCATACAGACATACTTATATTAGACTCCTGCAGATATTATTTGATCCTCTATTCGGCTTTTCTTTGTGAACACCAAACAGAGCATCAGGGGCTACTGTCTATGCGGTAATATTTTTCCTGTATTTTAAATACTTACCTCAAAGCCTGTTAGAAGGCTGGCACAGGCTTCAGTCAGTCCGCTCTTGGCGGGCTGAACCTTCCTAATCACCGCACTCATAATAGTGCGGTGCTCTTCATCGATGGAAGCGCCGCGAAGCGCTCCTAGCAGGTTGTCCGGTGCCTCTGGATGGACAGAGGTCACCGGCACGGGCGGCTTGCCCCTTTTGGAAGGGGGCTGCCTGCCCGAGTTCGGAACCACTGGAGGTTCCGGCGCGGTGTTCGGCTGAGAGCCGAACTTGGAGTCCCCGGGAGCCTTGCTCCCTTTGCTCCTGGAGTCCGGAAGGTCGCCTTGAGGCGCCTCCGGGACTATCTCCCCTGGCTCGGTGCCCCTTGAGACAATACCTCGACATTATCCGTAGGGCAAGGGGAGGAGTCGGTTGGAAGTGTGTCACTATTCATGTCCGACGAGTCCAAGGAACCGTCCGACGATGATGAATCGATATGGGCTTGGGGCGGACTGCATAATCATATTCGACATTAGGAGAAGTAGTGCGACAAAGGTATTCTATGAGTTACTCTGGTATCCGAATATCTACGACTTCGCCAGGGGCTTGGCCCTGAGCAGCCACTCGTCTTCGCCATCGGCGGCGGTGGTGGAGCAGTCCGAAAGGAGAGTCCTTCCCTTCTTGGACCCTTCGGCCTCCCCGGTTGTGGCAGCCTTCCTTTTCTTGTCTCCCCCGGCTGGAGGGGGAGAATGTTCATCTTCCTTCTCCTCGTTTTCATGGGAGGAGTGTGTCTCGGTGTTATCAGACGATGAGTCTGATACCACCTGGCGCTGGGAACTCTTTCGGGTTCCCTTGGCCTTCTTCTTGGTCTTCTCCGGCACCTCATAAGGAGCCAGAGTCCGCATCTCCGTCAGGAGAGCGTCCGCAGTGTCTTCAGGCAGAGAGGCCGGACAGTTAATCTACTCCGATGTCTCCACCCAGTCCTGTCAAAGGCATGGGAACTCACAGCCCACACATGGTTAAGCTATGGGAAATAAACACCCTACCAGATGTACAGAACTTACCGGATTCGCAAGGCGCTTCACGCTTAGCCCGCGGTCCTCAGTAAGAGAAGGAGGGATCTCGGCGCCCTTGAATAGCACCCTCTAGACGTCCTTATGCGTCGTGTCAAAGAGCTCGCTTAAAGTCTGGTGCTGGGCCGGGTCGAACTCCCATAAGTTGAAATCCCGTTGTTGACACAAGAGGATCCGGCGGAAGAGCATGACCTGGACTATGTTGACAAGCTTAAGTTTCTTGCTTATCATGTTCGGGATACATTTCTGGAGTCCGTCCAGCTCCACCGATGAACGCCAAGACAGGCCCTTCTCCTTCCAGGAAGTGAGCCGCGTGGGGATTCCGGATCGAAACTCGGGGGCCGCCACCCAGTTGGTGTCACGCGGCTCGGTGATGTAGAACCACCCCGATTGCCACCCCTTTATGGTCTCCATGATGGAGCCCTCGAGCCATATAACGTTGGGCATTTTGCCCACCATGGCTCCACCGCATTCCGCTTGTTGGCCGCCCACCACCTTCGGCTTGATATTGAAGGTCTTCAGCCACAGGCCAAAGTGGGGCCGGATGCAGAGGAAAGCATCGCACACGAGATGAACGCCGAGATGTTGAGGATAAAATTCGGGGCCAGATCATGAAAGTCCAGCCCATAATAGAACACGAGGCCACGGACAAATGGATGGAGGGGAAACCCCAATCCGCGGATGAAATGGGGGAGAAAAACCACCCTTTCATGAGGTTCCGGGGTAGGGACGATCTGCCCCGCGGCTGGCAGCCGGTGCGCGATATCCGTGGCTAAGTATCCGGCTCCACGTAGATTTTTGATGTGTCCCTCCGTGACGGAGGAGGCCATCCACTTGCCTCCCGCTCCGGACATGGTTGGAGAGAGTTGATGAGAAGGATGCGGACTTGGGCGCTGGAGCTCGAGTGCGCGAGAATGGATGAGTAAGGAGGAAGAAGGCGTGGGTAGAAAAAGGTGAGACCTTATCCATTTATAAGGGGGGACGAAACTATGCGCCCCCACCAGCGTGGTAAAACTCGCTTATCCCCCAAGCGGCGTAATTGGTGGCACGGTTGGGTTACCCACACCCCTATTGATGAGAATCCCGTAATAAGGGGAACATGATCTCTGCTTTGACAAGACGTGTCAAGAAACCGCCTCGCGTTATGTGTGGGGCTGGTTAAAGAAAAATGGTTCGAATATTTACCGGGCCATGGTATGATGTCATGCTGCCAAAATGTGTCAGCAGATTAGATTTGTGGAAATATTATTCCCTCTACGGTGGTATGTGGAACTTATTTTGCAGGGTCGGACACTATCCTTGTATTCAAACTCTTTTATGGTCTATTCGGAGGAGGAACCCGCCTTTCAATGCCGAAGACAACACTGCACGCCGGACTCATCGTCATTGAATCCTGGTTCAGGGGCTATTGAGGGAGTCCTGGATTAGGGGGTCTCTGGACAGCCGGACCATATCTTTTGGCCGGACTGTTGGACTATGAAGATACGAGATTGAAGACTTCGTCCCGTGTCCGGATGGGACTCTACTTGCCGTTGAAGGCAAGCTAGGCAATACGGATATGTATATCTCCTCCTTTGTAACCGACCTTATGTAACCCTAGCCTCCTCTGGTGTCTATATAAACCGAAGGGTTTTAGTCCATAGGACAGCATACAATCATACCATAGGCTAGCTTCTAGGGTTTAGCCTCTTCGATCTCGTGGTAGATCAACTCTTGTGCTACTCATATTATCAAGAATAATCAAGCAGGACGTAGGGTTTTACCTCCATCAAGAGGGCCCAAACCTGGGTAAAACATCGTGTCCCCTGCCTCCTGTTACCATCCGCCTTAGACGCATAGTTCGGGACCTGTCGTGGGTTTGTCACGGCAGATGTCCTTGTGAAAGGACTTAGTCGTGGAGCCATCGCTACGGGTTAGCTTAAAGGGGTTAAACCGGACAAGGGGACACGTGGAGTTTTATACTAGTTCGGCCCCTTCAAGGAAGGTAAAAGCCTACTTCTAGTTGTGATTGGTATTGCTAGGGTTTCGAAGGCCAGGGAGCGAATCCGCTTTGTTTGGCTCTCGAGTTGTGGTCTGTCCCTAAACCGCTGCCGGGTCGTCCCTTTATATACATAGGTTGACGCCCGCCGGGCTACAGAGTCCCGACGCCGTATCATAAACGTGTCCGGTTCGGTCTCATCCTTCCTATCTTACCAGACAAGTTACATGACTAGGTCGGTTTACATTTATAGACTTTAACCCGCCCTTGGGCCTTGGGCCTTCGTAAAGCGCCATCATCCTTGCATCTTCATAGGCTTCTAATCTTCAAGGAGTTAACCCGACTACACAAGGCCGGTTTACCTCCAGTAGTAATATCCCCAACATTAGGCCCCAGATTGGTTTGAACTTGTTCATGTCAATCTTCTACAGTTAGAAAAATTCTTCCCTCATATCTTCACCTTGATGTTGTAAACCGCCGTGACGTCATACTTCAAGATTATGATAAACCGCCCTGACGTCATCCATCCGTTGATGTCGAAGATTACCTTCATTTAATGTGTATTTAGTCACCGAGGTGACACCTTTATTAACTTATCCATTTTTGGGCTCCTCGATTCCCGCACTTGCCGTTTCATCGCTTCGCCTTATAAATAAGGGCAGAGGACCCCTTTATTTTCCTTCCGCTATCCTTTCCTCCCTTCTTCTTCCTTGCGACGTCTCCACACCTGAGTGCCGCCGTCATCGTCCAGCCTCGCCTTTGCTTCACCGTCGGCCGCTGCATCGACCTGTTCGCACTAGAATTCCGCAGCACCCCTCCGCTGCTTCCGCAACCGCAGTAAGTCCTTCCCCCCTTCATTTCTAGATCCATTAGGATTTCCCTGCTCTTCGCGGTTCTTGAAGTTCATCAGAGCTTTCGGTGCTGTTCTTCCTTGGCCTATAGATGAATACTTCGTACTTATCATATCCCTTGCCGTGATTAATCTTCTGTTACCCTCACAAATCCTTATGCGCAAAGAACTATTGTATTCCTTCATAACTGTTTCGGGTCTTACCCTTTTTAGGTCGAAATATTTTGCTTTTCTGTCTTACCTTAGATCCAAAAAATTTATATAACTCTATGAAATCTGTTTCTCCTCACAAAAACATAAGCGGTTTAACTTTGCATAATCAATCTGTACCATTAGCCCTCTGATAAACCAGAGGAGCCCTTTGCCTTCATAGTTATACTCTGATTTAACAGTGTCTGAGTACCCTGTCCTGGTATTACCTTTTTCCCTTATTGCATTGGTCTCCGGTTTATGCCATTTCGCATATCAGTATGTTTCTTACTCCATTGTATCTTGCATATCATCATGCGTGATTTATAAACCGACCTTTCATTTTCAGCTTGTTTGTTTCGCAATGGCCAAACAATTCACTGCTTGCAACTGGGCTCGTTCCCGGGTCACTGGAACTCAGCTGAATGAGATGGTTAGCACCGGCTCCTTGCGTAAGAAAACTGAAATTAAATGGCGAGTTCCAGGAACAGAAAATCCTTCGACCCTAAGGCAGGGCAAGGTGGTGGTCTTTGTTGACCACATAAGCCGTGGCTTCAAACCGCCAGGATCAAAGTTTTACCGGGATGTGCTTGCCAATTTCCAACTCCATCCCCAAGATATTGGGCCAAATTCAGTATCCCACCTATGCAACTTCCAGGTCTTCTGTGAAGCATATTTACAGGAAGAACCAACTGCAGAACTGTTCCAGGATTTCTTTCACTTAAACCGACGCACAGAGTTTGTAAATGGCCCGAACACAGAACTTGGTGGTGTCTCGATTCAAAAGTGGAAAGAAGTTGAATTTCCTCATGCCAAACATCATAGCCACCCTAAGGAATGGGACCAAACTTGGTTTTATTGCAGAGACACTTCACCTGAAGACGAAAATCCCCTTCCAGGCTTTCGTGATCACCGGCTTTCCAATACCCATCCGATGCCGCAATGCTTGAGCTCCGCCGAAAGGGCGAAATATGCCCCTCAACTCGCAAAACTCCGGGACTTTATGGCAAATGGGTTAACAAGTGTGGATTTCGTGCGCTGTTGGATATCTTGGAGCATCTTGCCTCTAAGCCAGCGTCCCGGTTTAATGTGTGAATATACCGGTGAGGTTGATGACCCTCAACGCCATTGCAACCTTCAATTATCTGATGAAGAAGTCACTGAAGGTGTAAAGAAAATTCTGAATGAATCGGAACTGGCCTGTAGTCAAACCGGTTTGAGTCCCTTCTATGCCAAGAACAAACCGCCTGCTGTAAGCATTATACTTCCTTTTCATCTTTAATATTTTTATCTTGTGCAACCTGTAATCCTTCTTCTATGTATGTTTGTATAGGGTGATGACCCCTTCTGGAAACAGAAAACCGTAGAAAAAGCGGTAAAACCAACCGGGGACAAAGCGGTCAAACCATCTCGCCCAAAAACCAAAGCCGTCAAACGAACGTCAAAACGGAAAACGACTGACCGGATCAACATGGAGCTTGACGATGACACCGATGATCCAGAAGTTGAGGTAGAACTTGACTCACTTGGCTCTCTTTTCATGCATCTCATTAACAATGATCTTCCTCAGGAGGACGCAGAAGCTAGTCTAGCTAATGATGTAGAGGTAATTACCCTTTCCTCCGGTTCGGACTCTATGCCAACACAAAAAACCCGCTAAGCAGTCCGGAAAGTAAGCTTTTCTCATCCTCTTGCTCACTTTGATCCAACATTTATTTTGAAGACTCAGCAGCATGAAGCTCGCCGGACAACCCGACACAGTGGCTAACAGGTTACTTCAGCCGGTTTACCTGATACCCCGGTTCGGAAGCGCCGGTCTGAGGTCTCCCCTTCTCCTGACCATTCTTACCCCAAGGCAGGTTATTTCAGACAACCTCTTAATCCATCTGATTCAAATTATCAGGTGACACCTGCCTCATCATCTGGCGAGTCAACAACAACTCAACCCCCTCCTCTGAAAACTGTGGCTGGGTAAGTTGTAAAACCTTTTCCTTTAATGCATCATAGAACTTAAATAAGATATTAATCCCTTTATATTTTTGTTTACAGGGCCAAAGCCAGACCCAGCAAGAAATCTTGGGTCACCAATCCGCCCGAAGACCCGACCACTTTTGAAGAAGAACCCAGAGGTGAACCGGAACAAACTTGTGAACCGGAGGGCCTTCATCCTGAAGCTACCTCTGGTGAACCGCCCCTTCAAGGCCAAAACACCGATGAACCAACTGATGCTGAACCTGCTGCACCTGACGTTGAACCGGCAGAGCCAAACCGAGCTAGTCCGGTGAGAAATGCTAATACTCCATTATCACCAGCCAAACATACTGAAGGTCAAGGAGGCGATGTTATCATTACTGGAATGGGCCATAGCTCTCCTGGCCATCCCATCATCTTAGCCCAACATAGTGCCAAAGAAGAGCAAGCTGCTAAGGAAAAAGGCAAGTGGAGCAGCGATTTATCAAGATATGCTCATTTCAACGCTGAAGAGCTTCACTCTGGCTTCTTGAACCATCTGCACTCAAACTGGGACTATGAAGCTGGTTTGGTGAACTTGATGAAAGAGCGATATGAGGTAAATTCGTCTCCCTTTGTTTACTGATTCATAGCCGAGACAATATCCCAAATAGCCCCCAAGGGCCGTTTTATGATGTTAATCATAAACCGGGTCTTTGTAACCAAGACTCATCTTTTAGCAATTAGATAACCTTGTGTAGCATAGCCCCCAAAGGCCGGTTTAACTAGGCAAGTTAATCCGGGTTTTAATCCATGCATCCACTTTAGAACAGGCGCAGATTAGCCCCCAAGTGTCCAGGATAATGCTTGTATTGTTCTGGAGACTTGTATAAAATGCAGCACTTTAGAGCGAACATGCATTAGCCCCCAAGTATGAAGTGCATAACTTGTTATACGCTTTGTACTTAGAACATATATGACTTGTTGTTTAATATGCCTTCAACGTTGCAGGCTGAACTGAGAAGCAAAGATGCTCGAAACTCTGACTTGCAAGAAAATGTGAAGTCACAACAAGCAGAGGCTGCAAAAGCCAAAGAGGAGCTGACCCAAGCCCTGGCTGTAATGGAGAGGCTGAAGGAATCTTTCAACAAGGATCGGGCTAACTGGGAAACCGAAAAATCCGGTTTAACCAAAAGAGCTGAAGACACTGAGGCAGCCCTGGAACCAGTTGTAGATGAACTAGCTGGTTTGAAATGGCAAATCAATGCTATGACGTGTGCTATCTTTGGTAAGTGTCTGCTTATGTGTTTTGCGCAAGTCAATGAACCTTATCACTGACCAACACATTGATAAAAATCTTTGGCAGGTACTCGGATCGCTCATCTTGGTACAGACATGCGGATGAAGCTCAAAGCGGCATATACATTGGTTGAACAACTGTACTCTGGGTCTCAGCGGGCTATTTGTACGACAGCTTACAACAAACCGGCCCCAACTTTAATTAAAGAAACACTTGAGAAGTTGGCCATGTTACCAGCCCGTATTGCCGAATTGAAGAAGGCAGCTGCCAGGTCAGGAGCTTTAATCACACTTATTCGAGCCAAAGCCTGGATTCCAGACCTTGAAGCGGATGATATCATTAAAGGATATCCAGGTGTAAAGGAAGACGGTTCAAACTTTGACAACGATGACCTCCGGCGGCTGACCAAACAGATGCGGCCAGTAGCCAGCAAACTGGCCGATGATACATACTTGTCCCATTTTCAACCGGTTTATGACGCTGAAGGGAAAAGAGAGCCGGCCGACATCCATGAAGTTGAAGAACTTGTGCCTCCGATTCGTAAGCACACTTATGCTCCTGATATTAACCCCTCCAATCTTATCCATGAGGAAGCAGTATTTCAAGCTTTAACTAGAATCGATTGGTCGACGGTTGATTTCCAGCGTCTGGGGAGGGATGAAGAAGTGCCCACACCAACTGACCCTCAACCATCAAACCATCCAAACAAAGCGTCCTAAACCGGTCGCTGGTTTACTGGCTACTGTGTGCCGATCTTGTGAAAAACAATTATGCCATTGGAGCCGCTTTGAAAGCTTCTTGTAATAGGATAGCCAAAACTTCGTTATCTGCCATGCCATCGAGCATGTTTTGTAATGCCTCATGACAACTTGTGCCACCTTTTGGGATATATTTATGCATAACCCATGATGAATTGTGTTCCTGGGTACAACAACTTAAAAGTATCTAGCAGTTTACCGCTAGACGGGTCATAATGTCCAGGAAGTGTACAGTACATAGATGAAATAATCGAAGTGTTTGTACAAAAAGCAATATACATAAAATACCTCATTGGTTGACCAACGGTGTATACGACAAAGGTGTTAATACCAATCCAGAACGTTGATAACCCCATCTTTGTAATGCCGGTCTATATACTAAACCGGACCGGGATAGCTACCACGTTTTCTTTATAACACTGGTGATTTAGTCAAACCAGACCGGGTCAATAAACACCGGTTTATAATCGATCATGTGCCAACAACTTGCAGTTGAAAAGCAAGCCGGGTCAAGGATGCCGGTTTATCAAAAAATACTTATGAACTTCAACAAATAAAACTAAAAAAGGAAATATGCAAGGCTTTTTACGAGCTGCCAGGCTCCAAATCGAGGCTTTTCATGGGCTGCCAGGCCTCTGAGTTAAACCATTTAACAAAGCCTTTTAAGATGGGCCTCCAATTAACCAATCATCATTTTAACTTTGACAAGTTCAGGGTCTATAAAAGATTGACATGTCAAACGTTCAATGGGTCATACCAGGATTACCTGGACAGGAGTGGCTTACTTGATGAAGGCAGGTTAACCCGGGGTTTTAGGTGAATACACCAGGCTTCCAAGCCATGGCTTGATTGCCAATTACAAGGGTCCTTTCAAACTCTTTGTTGCTTTGCAAAAAGAGCCCCCAAGTAACTTTGTGAGCTGTGCTTAGTGTGTGTCCATGTTTGAGTCTGTGCTTTGTGCAACACTCTCTTTGGATCCACATATTTTTTCTTTTATGGCTTAAATGCCTATCAAGAGGTGCAGCTATGGTGTGATAACAACCAAGCCCCCTAGTGATATCCCTTCGTGGTTTCAAAACCGATCAAGAGGTGTAGCTATAGTTCAAATATGACCAAGCCCCCTAGTGATTTTCTTTATATCCGTGCAACTGCTAAGACCGGCTTAACAAAAAAAACTCCGCTTTGTCAATAAACTCGTATAAGCACACACAGGATGTAAAAAGAACAGATACCCCGCTTATAACGGAGGCTCCGGTTTATTATATGATATATACACTGTCATAAATATGTACAGATGAAGAGCCTATGGCTTCAAGTATAGTAAGGCCGAAGGAGAGCTATGTTCCATGGCCGCTTGGTCTCCTCCTCCGATTGACGTGAGTATTTATGCTCCCGAACATCAATGAGGTAGTAAGACCCGTTGTGTAGATTTTTCTGACCACAAAGGGTCCTTCCCAAGGTGGGGATAACTTGTGCATATCAGTCTGATCCTGGATGAGCCGGAGCATCAAATCGCCTTCTTGAAAGGTTCTGGTTTTAACCCGACGGCTGTGATAGCGTCGGAGATCTTGTTGATAAATCGCCGATCGTGCTGCTGCAAGATCACGCTCTTCATCCAGCAGGTCTAGAGAATCTTGACGTGCCTTCTCATTATCATCTTCAACATAGGCTGTCACACGGGGCGAGTCGTGACGGATGTCACTAGGAAGAACTGCCTTCGCTCCATAAACCATGAAGAAAGGTGTGTAACCCGTAGACCTATTGGGTGTGGTGTTGATGCTCCATAACACAGAACGTAGCTCCTCAACCCAACAACCCGGTGTCCGCTTTAAAGGAAGCATACGCCTGGGTTTGATACCTCGTAGAATTTCTTGATTTTCTCTCTCTGCTTGACCATTAGACTGGGGGTGAGCCACCGATGCTAGATCGAGCCGGATGTGCTCACGTTGACAAAATTCTTCCATCTCCCCTTTTGACAGGTTAGTAGCATTATCAGTTATAATGCTGTGTGGAAAACCAAACCAGAATATCACCTTTTTGATGAATTGAACCGCCGTGGCTGCATCACACTTGCTGATTGGCTCTGCTTCCACCCATTTGGTGAATTTATCAACTGCTACTAACAGGTGGGTCTTTTTGTCCTTGGATCGCTTGAAGGGTCCAACCATATCAAGCCCCCAAGTCATAAATGGCCAAGTTATTGGAATCATCCTCAACTCTTGGGCCGGAATGTGGGCACGGCGGGCGAATTTTTGACAACCGTCACATCTCTTGACTAAATCCTCCGCATCAGCATGCGCTGTCAACCAGTAAAAACCGTGGCGAAAAGCTTTAGCAACCAAAGACTTTGAACCGGCGTGGTGACCGCAATCCCCTTCATGGATTTCTCGCAAAATCTCACAACCCTCTTGAGGAGAAACACAACGCTGAATTGCTCCTGAAACACTATAGCGATGTAACTCCCCGTTGAGTATGGTCATGGATTTGGAACGCCAGATTATCTGTCGAGCCAATGTTTCATCGCCTGGTAACTCGCCCCGGTTCATGTAAGCCAGATATGGGATTTTCCAATCTGGTATGGCATGTAAAGCTGCCACCAATTGAGCCTCCGGATCAGGAATGGCCAAATCTTCTTCGGTTGGCACCTTGACTGACGGATTATGCAATAAATCAAGAAAGACATTTGGCGGGACCGGTTTACGCTGGGAACCAAGATGACTTAAAGCGTCTGCCGCTTCATTCTTCCGCCGGTCCATATGGTCCACCTGATAACCCTTAAAGTGACCAGCCACTGTATCCACCTCTCGCCGATACGCAGCCATGAGTGGGTCCTTAGAATCCCAAGTGCCAGACACCTGCTGAGCCACTAGATCTGAATCGCCAAAGCACTTAACCCGGCTCAAATTCATCTCCTTAGCCATCCGAAGACCGTGGAGAAAAGCCTCATATTCAGCTGCATTGTTAGTAGGGAACAATAAATGGAGGACATAACAAAACTTGTCACCTCGTGGGGAAGTTAGTATGACTCCAGCCCCCGAGCCCTCCAACTGTCTGGACCCATCAAAATGAATAGTCCAATATGTATTATCTGGTTCCTCTTCAGGTGCCTGAAACTCCGTCCAATCATTGATGAAGTCCACGAGTGCCTGGGATTTGATCACTATGCGGGGTATATATTTGAGCCCATGAGGTCCAAGCTCAATAGCCGACTTGGCAATCTGGCCAGTTGCTTCTCTGTTTTGAATGATATCGCCTAGAGGAGCTGAACTGACCACTGTGATGGGATGGCCCTGAAAATAATGTTTAAGCTTCCGGCTTGCCATAAACACCCCATACACCAGCTTCTGCCAATGCGGATACCTCTGCTTTGACTCAATGAGCACCTCGCTGATATAATAAACCGGCTGTTGAACTGGATATTCCTTGCCAAGCTCCTTGCGCTCTACCACAATAGCTACGCTAACAGCCCGGGCATTAGCAGCCACATATAGTAATAACAGCTCTTTATCGATCGACGCTGCAAGCACGGGCGGTTCAGCTAGCTGCCTCTTCAGATCCTTGAACGCTTTATCAGCTGCCTCGCTCCAGACAAAGTTATCTGTTTTCTTGAGCATCTGATATGAAGGGATGGCCTTCTCTCCAAGGCGACTGATAAACCGGCTCAAGGCTGTAATCCGGCCGGCCAGACGTTGAACATCGTTGATACACGCCGGTTTAGCCAAGGATGTAATTGCTGCAATCTTTTCCGGATTAGCTTCAATCCCTCTGTTTGACACCAGAAAACCCAAGAGCTTGCTTGCCGGGACACCAAAGACACACTTCTTCGGATTGAGCATCATCTTGTAAACTCGGAGATTGTCAAAGGTTTCTCTCAAATCATCTATCAATGTCTCCTCCTTTCTGGATATTACCACAATATCATCCACATATGCATGAACATTGCGCCCAATTTGCTTATGAAGGCAATTTTGAACACATCGCTGGTAAGTTGCCTGGGCACTCTTGAGTCCAAATGGCATGGACACATAGCAGAAGGCTCCAAAGGGAGTTATAAAAGCTATCTTCTCCTGGTCCTTAACTGCCATCTTGATCTGATGATAACCAGAATAAGCATCCAGAAAACACAAACGGTCACAACCTGTCGTCGCATCAATTATCTGATCAATGCGAGGGGGAGCAAAGGGGTCTGCATGGCAAGCTTTGTTTAAATCTGTGTAATCCACACACATACGCCAAGTGCCGCTTTTTTTAAGAACTAGCACTGGATTAGCCAACCACTCTGGATGAAAGACCTCTACAATAAACCCTGTGGCCAATAGACGGGCTACCTCTTCACCGATAGCCTTATGCCTTTCTTCATTGAAACGGCAGAGAAACTGCCGGACCGGTTTAAACTTAGGATCAATGTTGAGTGTGTGCTCGGTGAGTTCCCTTGGTACACCTGGCATGTCAGAAGGTTTCCATGCAAAGATGTCCCGATTCTCACGGATGAACTCGATGAGCGTGCTTTCCTATTTGGGATCCAGGTTAGCGCTGATGCTGAACTGTTTGGATGAATCGCCAGGAACAAAGTCAACCATCTTAGTATCTGTGGCCGATTTAAACTTCAATGCCGGATCGTGTTCCATAGTTGGCTTTTTCAAAGAAGTCATGTCTGCCGGATCAACTTGCTCCTTATAGAATTTCAGCTCCTCCGTGGCACAAACCGACTCAGCATAAGCCGCATCACCTTCCTCACATTCCAAAGCGATCTTTCTGCTTCCATGTACTGTGATAGTCCCCTTATGACCTGGCATTTTTAGCTGTAAATAAACATAACATGGCCTTGCCATGAATTTAGCATAAGCCGGCCGCCCAAACAGGGCGTGGTACGGACTTTTGATTTTTACCACCTCAAATGTCAATGTTTCTGACCTTGAATCATAATCATCTCCAAAAGCCACCTCTAAGGCTATCTTGACAATAGGAAATGCAGACTTACCAGGCACCATGCCATGAAAAACGGTATTTGACATTTTAAGATTCTTATCTGTCAACCATCTTTGAAGTTTGATTTAGTGATGTTTGAAGGAGATCCCTAGCCCGACGTGCTTCAACCGCAACTGGTGACTCGCCGTCTGTTGGGAGGGATGCCAGGTGTGAAGCGGCGGCCACAATATTGTCCAACGGGTTGGAATAATGCCCGGGAGGTGTTGGTACATATTGTGGTACAACTTGTTCTAGCGAGGCGGGTCCATCATGCGCGGTTGAACCGGCGCTCTTGTTCCCGGTGCCTCCCCCCGGTTTAGTATGGGTTGGTGACCAGCTCCTGCTCCTGGTGTGTTGAAGAGATTCTGCGGCTCATAACCCGATGGGAGACGCGATCGGTACCTTCTTCTCATGACTTCCTCTGAAGCATTCTGATCCAGCCTAATCCGGTAGGCCTGTGCTTCCAATTCAGCCCGCTCTGTAGCCATCCTTGCGTTCTCTGTCGCCAGGTCCGCTTTAGCCTGAGCTATCTGATCTTTCACCTTTGCAATCTCTGCATTGTGCTGATCCCTGGCTGCTGCATCTACCTCCGCGGCCATCAACATTGCCAAAGCGTCGAATAAATCGGATAGGACTTGGGCTAGAGGCGGTGAGCTTCCTACCCCTGCCGGTGTTGCCGTTGTTGAACCGGAGAGTATTGCTGCGGCGGCCGATGAATGAGGCGCTGATTGTGTGCCGGCCATGAAAATGGCGGCCCGGTTTGGCAGATCAGGGGAATCCGGAATACTGTTGCCCTCGGATCCTCCATCAATCCGGCCGTCCTGCAACTGGTAAAGCGATTCGGTCTCTCCAGAAGACTCGTCATCAGAACAGACCACGGTCTCTCCACCAGACACCGGGCCATCCTCGTATCTCGCTCCATGGATGAGACCTACGAAAACATGCTTGGCCACGGGCTGAACCGACGAAGAACTTGCACACCGAGCCGTTTCGATGATGTCGGTGCAGATGTCTGGCTCAGGGGCCGGTTCGTCGATCTTGCCGATGAAGACGTGAATCCCACCGAAGGGGACCCGGTACCCGTACTCGATTGAATCAGCCTCGGGACCCCATCCTGCATTGTCGATGTAGAGCTTGCCGCGACGACTCTTCGTCATCCGGCCCACAGCGTATCCCTTATGTCCATCAAAGTTACCCTTCAAGAACTCGAAACCATCGTGTGATAGCCCCACGGTGGGCACCAACTGTCGTGGGTTTGTCACGGCAGATGTCCTTGTGAAAGGACTTAGTCGTGGAGCCATCGCTACGGGTTAGCTTAAAGGGGTTAAACCGGACAAGGGGACACGTGGAGTTTTATACTAGTTCGGCCCCTTCAAGGAAGGTAAAAGCCTACGTCTAGTTGTGATTGGTATTGCTAGGGTTTCGAAGGCCAGGGAGCGAATCCGCTTTGTCTGGCTCTCGAGTTGTTGTCTGTCCCTAAACCGCTGCCGGGTTGTCCCTTTATATACATAGGTTGACGCCCGCCGGGCTATAGAGTCCCAAAGCCGGATCATAAACGTGTCTGGTTCGGTCTCTATCCTTCCTATCTTACCATACAAGTTACATGACTAGGCCGGTTTACATTTATAGACTTTAACCCGCCCTTGGGCCTTGGGCCTTCGTAAAGCGCCATCATCCTTGCATCTTCATAGGCTTCTAATCTTCAAGGAGTTAACCTGGCTACACAAGGCCGGTTTTCCTCCAGTAGTAATATCCCCAATAGGACCCCCTACCCGAGATCCGCCGGTTTTGACACCGACAACTTCTCTTAGGTATTCCTGAGTATAACGGAGTCTTGCTTCAAGTATTTCTCCGATCTGGCATATGGCTTTCATGGCTGCTTCACGAACAGCGTCGAAGAAAGTTGCTTGTGGTACACGTGAGATGAAAAAGTAATGCCCCATCTTCTTTGGGCAAACTCCTTTCACACGGTGGAGGTGTACCTCCACATAAAAAAGTTCCACTCCCTTTTGCATGAAGGGGTAGCCTTGTAGACTGCATCTCCTTCAAGGTGAATGTCGGTGTCAAAACCGGCGGATCTCGGGTAGGGGGTCCCGAACTGTGCGTCTAGGTGGATGCTAACAGGAGGCAGGGGACATGAAGTTTTACCCAGGTTCGGGCCCTCTTGATGGAGGTAAAACCCTACGTCCTGCTTGATTAATATTGATGATATGGGTAGTACAAGAGTAGATCTACCACGAGATCAGAGAGGCTAAACCCTAGAAGCTAGCCTATGGTATGATTGTGTGTTGTCCTATGGACTAAAGCCCTCCAGTTTATATAGACACCGGAGAGGGCTAGGGTTACACAAGGTCGGTTACAAAGGAGGAGATGTACATATCCGTATTGCCAAGCTTGCCTTCCACGCCAAGGAGAGTCCCATTCGGACATGGGACGAAGTCTTCAATCTTGTATCTTCATAGTCCAACAGTCTGGCCAAAGGATATAGTCCGGCTGTCCGGAGACCCCCTAATCCAGGACTCCCACAGTAGCCCCTGAACTAGGCTTTAATGACGATGAGTCTGATGCGCAGTATTGTCTTCGGCATTGCAAGGCGGGTTCCTCCTCCGAATACACCACAGAAGAATTTGAATACAAGGATAGTGTCCGGCTCTGCAAAATAAGTTCCACATACCACCATGGAGAGAATAATATTTCCACAAATCTAATCTGCTGACACGTTTTGGCAACACGACATTGTGCCATGGCCCGGTAATTATTCGAACCATTCCTTTAACTAGCCCCGCACATAACGCAAGGCAGTTTTTTGACACGTCTTGTCAAAGCAGAGATCGTGTTCCCCTAATTACGGGATTCTCATCAATACGGTCGTGGGTAACCCAACCGTGTCTAGGACTCCTAGATTATAGGCAAGTCCCAAACGGCTACGGAGAGGACGCTTGATATTCACCATCTTTATAAATGGACAAGGCTTTTACTTTTTTCCCTCCCGTGCTCAATAGAATCCTTCCCCCGCCTCGAGTTCTAACACCCAAAGCCCAGGTCAGGTGCTCCGGACCATCAATCATGTCCGGATCTAGCCTTCAAGGCCGATGGATGCCCTCCTCTGTTACGGAAGAAGACATCAAGAAGTTGAGGGAGGCCAGAACCTGACCGCCGAGGTTTCGCATCGGCTGCCTGCCCGGGGGCAGGTCGTCCCTACTCCTGAACCCAAGGAAGACATCGTGTTCATCTCCCACTTCCACCGAGGTCTAGGCCTCACTCTGGATCCCTTCGTTAGGGGGTTGATGTTTTATTGCCGGCTAGATTTCCACGATCTAGCCCCAGGCTCCTTTCTCCATATCTCGACATTTATTGTCGTATGTGAGGCCTTCCTCCGCATTACCCCTCACTTCGGCCTATGGCTCAAGACCTTTGATGTGAAGCCGAAGATGGTCGAGGGGCAGCATGTAGCGTGCGGAGGCGCATTAATAAGCAAGATCGCTGGAGCTCCATGGCCAAAGGGTTCCATTCCAGAGGTGTCCGGATTATGGCAACAGGAGTGGTTTTACATCACAGCTCCCAGAAGTGCCAAGTGGGCGGCTGCCCCTGCTTTCCGCTTAGGCCCTCCACCACAACTGATGTCATGGATTAGCAGAGGGCTGAGATGGGGTCCAGCCAAGGACGTGCCTGTACTGCAGAGCCGCATTCGAGATCTCTTCGAAGGAGATTTTAGTTTGATTATGGTAATGCAAGTCATGCTAGTTCGACGAATCCAGCCATGCAAACGCCGGCCCCTCCGCATGTGGGAGTTCAACCCAGAAGGACTGCGCGCTGTTCAGAATTTCCTCAGCCTGACGCACGAGGAGATGTATAAATCATTCTTCGGACCCCAGATAGAGTGTCCGGACACTATCGAGGACGTGGGCCTGAGCAGCAACCGCACCGCCGACCAAGTAAGTTATCCTCTAGCCAAACACACCATCTTTCATTTATCATGATGCCATTATGAGAAATCGCTCTTTGACCAGGACTAGATAACAAAGGCGAAGATGATGCGGTGTTCGGCCCCCCTTCTAGAAGGCTTGGAGAATCGGGTGCTGGAAAAGATGCTCGAGCTAGCACCTTGCCCGGAGCCCTCACAGGAAGATAAAGGGGGAATAAAGGGGGCGAAAGCGGGCCTCCACCGCTACCCATTCCGACTGAGGGAATGGGCACCTCCGTGAGGGAGGATAACCAAGGGGAGGAATCTGACATTCTCTCACCCCGGGGAAGGAAGAGGACTACCCCTGAAGATCCAGAAACCAAGGTTTCCAAACGGGAGAAGAATTCTCCACCAGAGGGTCATGCCTCGGAGGGTGCCCTTGCCGCACAAAGTCCGCGCATGGATCTGCCCTCTAACGAGCTGTAAGTAATCAAAAAGTACTTTAATAGTGAAGATATACTACTTTACTTCTGAGGAAAATAACCGAAGCATTTATCTTGCAGTTCGGATCTTAGCCCTTCTCAGTAGAGCTCGTCTTCGGGGGATCTTCTTCCGGAGATGATGGAGAGCGAAACGCCTCCCCCGGACTCCCCCGCTCAAGAAGCGAGCGACCTTGAAGTGTCATCACGGAGGGCCTCTCCGGATCCGGTTAGGCCAAAAGATAATCCTATAGTCACCCGAAGTCCTCAGCGTCCAGCTCTTGAAGAGAGCAAACAAAAGAGTCCGGTACTGTCTGGTATGGGGTCAGACGTATTGAGGGAGCTGTTGGAGCGAGCGGCCATCTTAGAAGAACACCACACGATAATGGGTACGGTGATGGAAAGAACTTCGTCCGCCGAAAGCATATTGCATGAAGCCTTTATGAGTCTACTGACAGGCTTTGAGGTACGTGATACTTTTTGATAGTACCACACATTTTTGGGTGTGCCCTGTGTAGATAGTAGCCCCTGAGACTCTGGTTGTCGTCGAGAATGGCGGCGAATAGAGGATCGTAGTCCCAGGTAGTAACCAAACCGCCTTTATGTGCAGGTGGTGGAAGCTCCGGTGGCTAGCCGGACTAATGAGTTTGCCGAACTAAAGTGGCAACTGGATGTGGCAGATACCGACATCGAGCTTGTTAACAAGCGGCTTGACGAGGCACAGGGTAAGTAATGCTTTCTGGTGAATGTCACATAGTAAGAGCAGCATGATGCCAGTATCTTTAATATGTTGTGACTGCAGACGGAGCTGCCACCGTGGAGACCCTTCGGGCGGAACTTGCCCGAGCCAAAGAACAAGCGAGGAGTAGTAGTGCGGCTGCTTTGAAGGCGGCCGAAGAGTTGAGTGCCGAGAAGGCCGCGCATTGCGAGAGCAAAGAGAAAATGGCCAAGATGGCTGTAAAGTTAAAAGACACTGCCGACCGTTGCCAGTTCCTTGAAGAAGAAAACCGAGTGAAGGCGACGGACCTTGAAAAGGCCACGATGACGACCAAAGACACCCGCTCTGCTATGAGAGCGAAGAAGGAGGAGCTGCATGAAGCCGGGGATATTGCGGCTGGGAAGCCCTTCATGCTGCGGAGGAAGTTCGGAGATCCACGGTATGCCCCTCTGGATCGGCTGTGGAGTTCGGCAGACGCATATATGGACTTGGCAGCGAGCGCTGTCGATGCGGCCAAATACTTCCAAGATCAAACAGATCGTGAAGTGGACAAGCTGTTCTGGTCGCAATTTAACGTTCCAAAGCATCTGCTTCCATTGACTGATCAGCTAGCCGAATGGGCCGAACTCAATAGGTTGTCCGGACTCGCCATGAGGTCTGTCATGGATCAGCTGTGGCCGGAAAAGCCAAAGCCGAACAGCTATTTCAGCTTAGTGCATCAGTTCCTTGGTGCGGTGTCGTGCATCAATGCGATGAAGAGGTCGGCGTGCATAGAAGGCTCGCGGATGGACCTTGCCCGTGTTAAAGCATACTGGGCGGAGATGGATGCTACCACTGTCGCAGCGCAGGGTTTGGCCATAGGCTGAGTGGCTGCCGAGCACTATTTCGAAGAGGTTCTTGAGGGTGCTCGTTTGATAGAGGCCCAGTGCTCTAAGAATATTGTGTTTGAGTGACATGTATTCCCATTGTGAACACAATGTTTTTATGAAATTTATTAAGGCCGTGTTTACACTTTTGCCTGAAAGTAATATGATGCCTCCTGTGCGGCCGTTTATGTATACATGTGTATAACCTGAAAGATTGCAGTCGTCGGCTTCAGCCCCCACGCATATAATGCAGAGGTGTTCGCAGAAGACGTGTGTTCACACTTAACCCAACGTCTTGGCCCTATTAAGGAGGTGATAGCGCAGCAAACGAGGCAACTGGACTATAATGCTTTAACACTTTCACTTAGCCATAAGAGTTTGACGGTGGGGCTACTATATAGCCCCTGGTGGCTCCGCACTCTCCCGAATTCGGGGCACGTACATGCCTGGCCGGGAAACGGCCCTTCGTTAAGGCAGAGGAATTCTAACATTCTGAGAGGTCATCGAGTGGTTGACCAGTCTCACGCTATATCATGACAGTCAGTTTTCGGCTTTCTCTACTGAGGTGCTCGTCCGGATGACCCGGGGCACAATCGCAGTAGTTCTCCTAGTGCTACCTTAGCCGATAGAGGGGAATGTAAGGTACCAAAACATAGGAGCCGGGCAAACCCAACATTTTAACCAAAGACATGATTCGGAGCTGATGCATATAAGGCCAAACTCGCGACGCCGAACACTCCCTAAGGTATTCGGTCTTTATGGTATAAACCGGGCCTAAACAGTGCCCTTTGTAAGAAGCCCCTGGTGTCCAGGTACGTGCATTATTCTGACGTGGCCACATGCCAAGACACCAGCATCCTTCTTAATTGTACTGAGAATCCGAGGGATGTGTATCAACAAGAGACAGTAAAAAAGGTTGACGCAGGGTCTTAATCTAGAAAGAATCCTTGGGACGGGTCCCTGCTGCACGTCTGCGCCTGTGTCTTCATTGTGCCGTATCCTGGACGGGTGTAGCACGGTGGTCATCTATAAAAGAGAGGAACCTAGGTGAAAAGTTGTCGCGCAAAAAGGTAGGTTTAAAAGGAACCATGTAAATTTCAAGATGAGTAAAAATTGCCACTTGTCTGCACGCATTGAGCCCCTTGTGTTTGTGATAGGGGTGTAGCCATCAAACCTGTACGAATTACATATAGCTGCGCCGGACTCGTCTAACCGTGTCCGTGGTCTTGACGACCTATTGAATACTTTAGTTGGTGAGGCCATTTTAGTGTGCGGCTGCCGAGGCGGCCGCACCCTCTTCGGCGCACAGGGATCGCTCAATATTTCCATTTACTGTAATGATGCCACGTGGACCGGGCATCTTAAGCGTGAGGGAAGCGTAATGCGGTATTGCATTAAAGCGAGCGAAAGCTTCGCGTCCAAGTAGTGCTTGATAACCACTTTGGAATGGAGCAATGTGGAAGGTTAAATTTTCGCTACGGAAGTTATCGGGGAAGCCGAATATAACTTCTAGTAGTAGGGAGCCCGTGCAATGAGCCCCTGGGCCTGGCGTTACTCCTTTAACGGTAGTATTGCTGAGGCAAATTTTCGTTGGGTCTATCCCCATTTTGCGGATTGTGTCCTCATATATCAGGTTTAGACTGCTACCACCGTCCATCAGGACTCGTGTGAACTGGTATCCATCAATTATTGGGTCTAATACCAAGGCAGCCCATCCTGCACGCCGGATACTTGCTAAGTAATCCCGATGGTCAAAAGTGATCGCTTGAGACGACCAGTGGTAGGACTCCGCTGTGATAGGCCCTTGGGCATATTTATCTGGGAGTGCCGCTTTGTTTCTCCCCTTGATCACGTGTACCATGTTTACTGTTTTGACTTCTGGTGGAAATTTCTTTCGTTCCCCAGTGTCTTGCTTGAGAGGCTCATCCTCGTCTTTGCTTGGTGTATCCTCCCCCTTGTGTACGCGTTGAGCTTGCCGGACTGCTTGAAGACCCAACATTCTATGTGGGTATGATTAGCGGGTTTACCAGGGGTGCTATGGATCTGACATATTTGGTCCAGAATTTTGTTGAGGCTGGACAGTTCATCTCTGGCACCTTTAGAGGGCGGCTTTTGCTGACCTGGCCGAGAGCTTCTGAATCCGTCGTTTACCGCCGTGCTCTTCGGGCTGTCTTCTTTATTCCGACACTTACTATTTTTGCTGCGTCGTGATTTCCCGTTTTCATTTCTAACTTCGAATCTACTTGGGTCGCTGGTGCTGCATATGGCTAGCCAGCTGTCCTCACCCGTGCAGTCGGCGTCCGGACAGTCGACTATTTGGTTCTTTTTAGTAAGAAACCTGTTCCAAAGCTTTCGGGATGACTCTCCGGGCTGTTGAGTTATATGACTTAAATCATCTGCATCCGGAGGTCGGACATAAGTCCCTTGAAAATTTGCCCGAAAGGCGTCTTCAAGCTCTTCCCAGCTTCCAATGGAGTTTTTGGGGAGGCTTTTAAGCCAGTGCCGAGCTGGCCCTTTGAGCTTGAGGGGTAAGTACTTTATGGCGTGGAGATCATCTCCTCGAGCCATATGGATATGGAGATTATAGTCCTCAATCCAGACCCCAGGGTCTGTTGTTCCGTCGTATGCCTCTATGTTTACGGGTTTGAATCCCTCTGGAAATTCATGGTCCAGCACCTCATCGGTGAAACATAGGGGGTGTGCGGCACCCCTGTATCTGGGTGTACCGTGTTGTTCGGATGTTTGTTGTGTTGCAATCGTATGCTGGAGCACGCTTGCGTGGTCCATAGATGGATCTGGTTGCGCCATCCTTTTGATGCGAGCCCTCGCGTGGATCGCGTATTGGCTTATGTGCGGCGTTGTTCGCCGCTCTATGTTGGCTGTGAGGACGTCTATCCGGCCAGGTGGCCCTTTTGATTTTTGGTTGCGGGGGATCTAAGGCCTCCTCATCGAATTCAGGTAGCAACTTCCGCTTCGGGTAGCTCTTGGTGGGGCGATTTCGCCGTACTTCGCTGCTGCGTTGAGTACTTTGTTCCATCTGATTCTGAGTGTGTCTTGTGCAGCCTTGAGTCTTTGCTTCTGCTTTTTTAGACTCCTCGCGGTGGCAACAAGCCTTTGACGAGCATTCTGTTGCTCCAGGTGTCTGTCCGGTGTGATGTCATCCGGACTATTGTCTTTGACAGAGTCAGGTTGTTCGGTTTGATTCTCCGTGTTGCCGTGGTCCGGCGATGGTTCACCTTGCTCTAAAGCTGGGTCCATATGATCGTTGTTTCTGCCAAGGCGGGATTTGGAGCGGCGCTTATGCCGCCGCTTTGACTGCTTCTCGAGGGGACAACCCTTCATTGCGTCCTTCCGTTCCTCGTCGTCGTTTTCTTTTGGTGTGTCCACCATGTATACGTCATGTGATGAAGTGGCCGTCCAGTGCCCTGTGGGAAGCGGTTCCTGTTCGTCTCCTGCATCGTCGTCCATACCGTCGGTGTCTTCGGAGTCGAGGTCGAGCATGTCGGTTAAGTCATCGACAGTGGCTACTAAGTGGGTGGTGGGTGGGAGGCGAATTTCTTCGTCATCCGCACCCCAATCCTGCCGGACATAGTTCGGCCAGGATCCTCCTGACAAGGAGAGAGACCTTAATGAGTTCAGTATGTCGCCAAGGGGCAAGCACTGAAAAATATCCGTGGAGGTAAACTCCATGATCGGCGCCCAATCGGATTCAGTAGGAACGGGCGCAGGCGGTTCGGAGTCCGTGGCCAGAGAAGAATCCGGCGGTTTAGCAACACGACTCTCATGAAGGGTAAGGTCGATGTTCGTCTCGATCACCGCTGAGGGTAAGGCCTCCGTGGCGGGGTCCATCCACCCGTCCATGGACGGTGCAACCGGCTCCGAACCGAGGGTCGGAGCGGCTGCCGGTGCGATCCCTCGGACACTGTCTGATGGTAGAGCTAAATCGTACCCATCGTGACCACGAGACGCACAAGGCAGAGGCTTGAATCCGTCGAAGATCAAGTCTCCGCGGATATCGGCCGTGTAGTTTAAGCTTCCAAACCTGACCTGGTGGCAAGGGGCGTAACTTTTGATCTACTCCAGATGGCCAAGCGAGTTGGCCCGCAGTGCGAAGTCGCCGAACACAAAGATCTGTCCGAGGAGAAAAGTCTCACCCTGGACTGCATCACTATCGATGATAGAAGGGGCCATCAGGCCTAACGGCGATGACACAGAAGAACTCTCAATGAAAGCACCAATGTCGGTGTCAAAACCGGCGGATCTCGGGTAGGGGGTCCCGAACTGTGCGTCTAGGCGGATGGTAACAGGAGGCAGGGGACACGAAGTTTTACCCAGGTTCGGGCCCTCTTGATGGAGGTAAAACCCTACGTCCTGCTTGATTAATATTGATGATATGGGTAGTACAAGAGTAGATCTACCACGAGATCAAAGAGGCTAAACCCTAGAAGCTAGCCTATGGTATGATTGTGTGTTGTCCTATGGACTAAAACCCTCCGGTTTATATAGACACCGGAGAGGGCTAGGGTTACACAAGGTTGGTTACAAAGGAGGAGATATACATATCCGCATTGCCAAGCTTGCCTTCCACGCCAAGGAGAGTCCCATCGGACACGGGACGAAGTCTTCAATCTTGTATCTTCATAGTCCAACAGTCCGGCCAAAGGATATAGGCCGGCTGTCCGAGAACCCCTAATCCAGGACTACAACAGTGAATATGCTTCATCATGTCCTTCAGGATCTTTGGGTAATCATGATCACTTGTCAGGGTCATGATCATTTCCGGGCCCATAAGGAAAGACTCATAAAGGGTTGTCATCTGCATGTGTAGGATAAGAGGGGTACTCAGAACAAAGAATGTATCTCCATGGGGAAATTTTAATTGTCTCCGGAGAAGTTTGGTGTTCGGCGGTCCATGGGTTCGAGGTTTCGGGGTCTGGTTGAGATAGAAAGAGAAAGCAAATACCCACCCATCAACAAAAAAATCCTAGCTCAAAAGAAAAAAGTACCATTTGTAATGGACTGTTCTACTATGGTTTCGTTTCTACGTCTTCATTTCTTCAGGTCTTCAATGCTCGAGAGTTTCCAATTCCTGATGCTTTTCCCATATGAAGGCCTTCTACCATTCTTCCGTAACTTACATCTCTCAAGGTTGAAATAACAAGCCTACGAATATCGCATCTATCCAACCATTCAATAAACACAGAAAATAATAGCAACCAAGCATTCATTTATTCAATCAATTCGACAGTATCGCCACCCACATAAGTTGGTATGGTCGGATACTTAAATCGAGAAGGCGTTCATCTTTATTTCTCTCATGATGGGCTATTACTAAGCTAATTTATCGGGAACTTGGTCATTGTCCCCACTGGGGCTTCTTCTGTGTGGACTTGATCTCCTCCAATTCTTCTGCTAGACTTTCCCTGTCGACGCGGAGTTTCTTGTGACGACCATGTATGTACTGAAGTTGTTCCTTGAGCTTCTGGATCTCAACGTCCTTTGCGTGAGACATGGTCCTTTTGTTTTTTGATTTCCGGACGTATTCTCGGGATCTCGAGGTTCTCCTCCTCTAGCTTGTTTACCTTCAGTCTCTGAGTCTTGACCTCTTCTCGTAGTGCTTCATTGTCAAACAGGGCTTCCAGGAGGTCCATCTAAAGATTCTTGACGTATTGTTCTAGATCCTGATTGTACACTAATAGTGGGGAGAACTTCATCTTTTGCGCTTCCGTCAAGGCAATAGTTGCTCCATCAAACTTCTGCCATCCAATCCATCCAAAGAAGTGTGGGTTTAGTGCAGCACGATGATGATAGCATAAGCGTGCAATAGCATCATGGAAGGCAGTGTTGATGCCCATATCATAGTCACCGTTTATAGTTCGAAAGCTGATGTCTGTAGTCTTGGGGTCTTCTTTATGGCCAAAAACTTGGGTCTTGACTCCCCATGATCTAGACATCCTCTTAGTTGCCTTGATCTCAAGTATCGGTAGCTTTAGCAGCCTGACTAGCTCCACAAGGAAGGGGCCTCCAAGAACCTTCTCGTAGTGTTCTCTTTTGTTCAGAACGTAGCTCTCCATCTATAGTTTGAAATAAGGAAGGTTCAGTAAAAGAAATCAGGTGTTACGAGAGTAGTACAAAACAAAGGCCATTCCTATTGGGGTCTTCATATTACTAAGTCATTTCGTAGGGTCACGTCCTACAGCCAACATGTGCTCTGATACCATATCTGTAGCGACCCGACCTCAGACGGTCAAGCCTCTGTGTATCTGTGCCATCCCGGGATCGGTATGCTAGCACACACAGTACATCAATGTATATATCAAAGTGCAATCACATGTATAAATAACGTAAAACTGATATATACCTCATAAGTCTCAGCAAAAACAAACAATCGGGTGTGGAGTCCCATCAGCGCCATCAGCAAGTTGATGTAGACTGTAACCCTATATCGTACTCTTACTCGTCGGAAGTAAAAATATCTGCAACATGAGATGTTGCAGCCGTGTAGGTCAGTACATTGAATGTACTGGCAAGATCACAACATGAGAAAGAAGATGATAATACTATTCTATATGCAATATGGTTTTGTGGCTCTGTGTCTGATGTTTTTGCGTAAAAGCTGGTTTTATTTTCCCTACAACAAAGGAATATCAGGAGTCTGTACTACAGAGTTTTCTATCATGACATAGTTCTGCCAACCGATGTCTCATACCCAAATCATCATAAGTTCCCCACAATTAAATTATCAGTCCGGTGTTGAGAGTTCCGAGATAGATCCAAGTCCAGAGGCTCAATTTGTCCGTAACCGGGGACACGGCTAATCGGTTAGGTTTTAACCCTCTGCAGAGCTTTGTACACTTTACCCGCAAGATTCGATCCCTCTTTTTACATTCTCACACTTCAGGTTGTTTGAGAACAAGACGACCGAAACATGGTCTTCCAAAGAGTTCCCCTGACCACTGTCCGGTGCTCATCCAATCCTACCGTAGTTCTACATCTGCTAGCACCGTCCCAGCCAGAGTCACCACTAGGGTCAACCAAGCCAGAGCCCATAGTGACTTGCGGTTGCATAGGTAAGCTTCCGGGCATGAAGTATTCTTCCGTCTCTTTGAGTCTGGGTGAAGCTTTCCGCAAGATGTCATGGCGCTTCTCCATGCATCCCCGCCATCCACTGGTTCCTCCAGGGTGCCCATCAACCGTCCTTCACCCAGTAGTGTGTATTGAATTCTTGTCTCGAGTCTCGAAATCTTGAGGCCTTAGAGTCCTAAAGGCGCAGTCCTTGACGATGCCATCATGAAGTTGTCGCCATTGACGTAGAGTCCTCCTTCACACCACTCTCGTGCACTCATACCAAACCTCGTCTACTCTAGCGTAGCATTAAAACTATATAACGTCCCGGGCTTGGTAACAGGGAGATGGGTTTCTACCTCATGCATTCTACTCAACTACAAGATTAAATAACACTCCTAGAGGGATTGTTGAAAGGGTGCTACTACATGCAAATAAAACATAGGTGTGGAAAACATGGTCAAAGTGAACTTGCCTGGTATTACTTGATGAAGATAATAATGCTCTCGGAATCTTTGATAAACTATTCGTCACTCCGAGAAAATCTATATAGTCAAACATTATACTCACATAAGCAATAATCTTAGCAAACAATACTAGCAATCAAAATAAAAATCAAAAAGCCATAAATAAAACAATAATGAAGTCCAATAAAACCAAATAGAATTCCAAAGAAAACTTCACGAAAACAAGGGAGAAACCAACTCACACAATAACAGTCAATACTTTCTTATTAAAACTAAATTACTCTAATAACTTTCATACAGCATGGAAAATATAATTCTAATAAAACAACAACAAAATAATTTACTAAAGCATTTACTAGCAAAAAGAACTAGTATAAAAACTATTATAACTATCTAGTTAACACTAGAACAACTATAACAACTAGAAAACAATAAGACAATAGTAAACAATACTAAAATAATTTATGAAAACTTATTTTACTTCTAAATAACAGAAGCAATAACAACATATATTGAAGTGGCAAAAAGAAATACATTAAAACTAATAAAACTATTTGTATCAACTATCACTATGAACTAAACAAACAAATACCAAAACAGTAGCTAAACACTAATAAATAACTACAAAAATTTATCTACTGTAGTCTAACAGAAACATATGACAACATGTAAAAATCTACAAAAAGAATTAACTAAAAATAATTAAAAACATTAATTATATGACTAAAACAACTACATAAGCAAAACAGTATTGTTTTTGCAACAAACCTAAAATAAACTAAAAATAAATAACTATATGCTACTGGATAAACAAAATAATAACAAAGCAGTAGCAAAAAGAATCAATCAAAAATCTATTTCTAAACTAAAGTTAGATCAAATATAAGGATATAAGAGAAATTGATCAAGTTCAAATTTAAATAGTCAAACCTAAAAACTATTTACCTATAGAAACTTTACAAAATTTGTGATCTAACACAATTGGAATCACTCAATTTGGATGTGTATACTAATAGATATGAATTTTCTAAGATCGCTACTTTTCTGAAAAGAAGAAATTACGGGATTTCTTTGATCTCACCGGAGTAGTCGCCGGAGTTGGGGAAGAAGATCGAATCCGAGGTTGTAGGGGCTCCTAGAGGAAGGAGAGCACGGGACGGTGCAGAGGAGATCTCAGCAACCTCAGGGGAGGCTGAGGAAGTACCAACCGAGCCTCGTGCGGCGATGGAGAAGCCGCCGGAGTTTATGAACTCCGATGAGAAATTATGCGGGATAGGGAGGGGGATAAGCTCCCGTAGGATAGGGCTTTGGGCGAGGGGAAAGAGGGCAACACGAGGGAGGTATTTATAGGGCAAGGGGGTGTCCAAATGCGTGCAGCCATGGCGAGCAAGAAAAAGGCAAGTGCGGATCTCCGGCGAGAAAATCCGGGGCATTAATGGCCTTTTACTTGGAGAAGGAGGTGTATGGGAAGGAGGTGGATCCATTCAGAGGATTCTTGGGGAAGGGGAAGGAGGGAAGGGAATGGGGCGCGGGGTGGGGTGCGTGCGTGCGTTCTGCTCCTGTAGGTGCAGGAACGATTGTAGGAGGAAGACGACCTGTTGGGTCGTGGAGGGGGCCGGGCCTAGTGCGGCTGGGCTTCGCCCAGTTTTTTTGAAAATAGAGAAGGAAAACTGAAATAAAGAGCAACAAAAAACTATTATATAGGAATATTATATATCAAAAGTTTCAGAAAAATAATTTCTAAAACATGAACACATTTTCAGAGGCAAATAAAATCTACCAAAATTCAAATAAAGCAAATAGTGATACTGTTGCATTAAAACCCCCACAAAAATCATTTTTAAAATACCAAAATGATTTCAAATTTATTTTCTCCTAATTTTCCATTGAAGGGAATTGTTTTACCCTTATTTCCATTTATTTGTTTTTAGGAGAAAAAAAATTAAAATAAAAATCCAAATAATTCCAAATTGGAAGGGAGTTTCAAAATACTTCCAAATGACTTCAAATTGGATTCTTTGTAACTTCCAACTCATATTTCATATAATTGAAGAAGTCATTTTATCTTCTCTCGTGAAAATCATTGAGTTGCATAAAGTTTCGAATTTGAAATATTTTTGGATGGAATTCAAATCTTTTCAAAACCCTTTTCATTTATTCAAATGGAAGAAGTCATATCATCTTCACTCTAGGGTTTTGTGATGAAATGAATTTGAATTCATGGGGATCAAAATGCAAAGTGAAAGTTTTTGGAAAGTCATTTCATTCCCTCTCATTCAACTTTCAAAAAGTATCAAATTTCACTCAATTTCACACAAGCAACCACACCACAATCAAACAAAACAAGCATAAATATTTTTTTTAATATAACATTCCAAAATTTAGAATTTTGGGATGTTACAAACCTACCACACTTAAAATGAATCTCGTCCTCGAGATTCGAAGAGGCTAGCAAGAAAAGGTTACGGTTTGGAGGTCTTCCAACAAATCCATCGACCAGGGAGGTCTGGGGTGCTACCACACTTGAAAGCAATGCTATGGTTCTGACAAAATTCATGTACTCCATCCTTTCGGTTGAAGGTGTCGGTCTTCTCATACTCTCCGGAATAACTCTTTCACTGGTGCTCTCCCGGTCGGGGCATGACCCTTTTCTCAAAATCTTGTGTCCTCTCAATCCTGGTGAGGTTCTTCCGAAGAGTGGGTCTTCATATGCGACATGCCTGTCGTCAATACTAAGAAACTATCGGAATCTCCTGGTGGTCAACAATTTGTGGTTTCTCCAGCAGAAAAAAATAGTCGGGGTTGAATCTCACCGTATATCCTACGATTGGCAACGGTTGCCTGCAAAGGGTTCCATCGTTCTACCATTCTATGGTCTTATGGCTTGACGTGTCGACACTCTTCTAAGGTTTTCAAGGCTCTCTGATTTTCCATCAACATATGATAGTTCATGATAGAAGTCTCCGGTATGGGGGCCAATCCATCCCATACTTGAAGCATTACTACATATGCAGACATCGAATCACGTATTCTAACACTTGGGCATACTCACAAGCATTATAGAATTTCTCTTGTCGTCGAACTGAGTTCAAATAAATCCATTGTTTCTGCAAGCTGAATAAGACATCTAACGTTTCTTCACAACTCTCAAGTTTTCGTATCCTCCTAAAAATGTCGGCTGATTAACTCAGAGTTTTCTTCCGAAATATCTTTCTTCAGCAAGAGTGTGCTTGCTTCTTATTAACTCCTGGGCCTGTGGGTTATGGCCCACTTCAACTCTTGTACAATTTTAACTCATCTATTCGAGGATTATCATTCCATATTCCAACATTACATCTCCTTTAAATCCAATAGTACTTCTTCCTTCATACCCTTGTGGTGACGATCATACAAAACTCCAACTTATTTGGTCCAGCTCCCTTCTATGGACCGTCATGAATAACACATTTCTTTCTTAATTGATCTTGTGGCTTTACGGAGTACTACCACACCAAAAAATGCAATAGTTTATCCATAAATCATATTATTTTCATATCAAATCTTTTATTACATCCTTAACCAATTTTTGTAAATCCAAATTAAAAAAAGTACTTTATTACAAATGCTGCCACCCACATGATTTGGTATGGTCAGGCATTACTTCCAACTTTATTCATTTTTCCTCCTTGAGGATTCTTCAGTCCCACTGGAATTGTGCGACATGCAAATTGAAATCTTCAATCTTCTGTTTCATCGTGGTGGCCTTGAGCTGCATCTCCATCATCTTCGCATGCACTTCTCTTAGGTATTCCTGAGTATAACGGAGTCTTGCTTCAAGTATTTCTCCCATCTGGCGTATGGCTTCCATGGCTGCTTCACGAACAGCGTTGAAGAAAGTTGCTTGTGGTACACGTGAGATGAAAAAGTACTACCCCATCTTCTTTGGGCAAACTCCTTTCATACGGTGGAGGTGTACCTCCACATACCAAAGTTCCACTCCCTTTTTCATGAAGGGGTAGCCTTTGTAGACTGCTTCTCCTTCAAGGTGAATATGCTTCATCATGTCCTTCAGGATCTTCGGGTAATCATGATCACTTGTCAGGGCCATGATCGTTTCCGGGCCCTTAAGGAAAGACTCATAAAGGGTTGTCATCTGCATGTGTAGGATAAGAGGGGTACTCAGAACAAAGAATGTATCTCCATGGGAAATTTTAATTATCTCTGGAGAAGTTTGGTGTTCGGTGGTCCATGGTTCGAGGTTTCGGGGTCTGGTTGAGATAGAAAGAGAAAGCAAATACCCACCCATCAACAAACAAATCCTAGATCAAAAGAAAAAAGTACCGTTTGTAATGGACCGTTCTACTATGGTTTCGTTTCTACGTCTTCATTTCTTCTGGTCTTCAGTGCTCGGGAGTTTCCAATTCAAGATGCTTTTCCCGTATGAAGTCCTTCTACCATTCTTCAGTAACTTACGTCTCTCAAGGTTGAAATAACAAGCCTACGAATATCGCATCTATCCAACCATTCAATAAACACAGAAAATAATAGCAACCAAGCATTCATTTATTCAATCAATTCGACAGTATCGCCACCCACATAAGTTGGTATGATCAGATACTTAAATCGAGAAAGAGTTCATCTTTATTTCTCTCATGGTGTGCTACTACTAAGCTAATTTATCATGAACTTGGTCATTGTCCCCACTGGGGCTTCTTGTGTGTGGACTTGATCTCCTCCAAATCTTCTGCTAGACTTTCCCTGTTGACTCAGAGTTTCTTGTGACGACCATGTATGTCCTGAAGTTGTTCCTTGAGCTTCTGGATCTCAATGTCCTTTGCATGAGACATGGTCCTGTTGTTTTTCAGTTCCTAACGTATTCTCGAGATCTCGAGGTTCTCCTCCTCCAGCTTGTTGACCTTCAGTCTCTGAGTCTTGACCTCTTCTCGTAGTGCTTCATTGTCAAACAGGGCTTCCAGGAGGTCCATCTGAAGATTCTTGACGTATTGTTCTAGATCCTGATTGTACACTAATAGTGGGGAAAACTTCATCTTTTGCACTTCCGTCAAGGCAATAGTTGCTCCATCAAACTTCTGCCATCAAATCCATCCAAAGAATTGTGGGTTTAGTGCAGCATGATGACGATAGCATAAGCGTGCAATAGCATCATGGACGGCAATGTTGATGCCCATATCACAGTCACCGTTTATAGTTCCAAAGCTGATATCTGTAGTCTCGGGGTCTTCTTTATGGCCAAAAACTTGGGTCTTGACTCCCCATGATCTAGACGTCCTCCTAGTTGCCTTGATCTCAGGTATTAGTAGCTTCAGCAGCCTGACTAGCTCCACAAGGAAGGGGCCTCCAAGAACCTTCTCGTAGTGTTCTCTTTTGTTCAGAACGTAGCTCTCCATCTATAGTTTGAAATAAGGAAGGTTCAGTAAAAGAAATCAGGTGTTCCGGGAGTAGTACAAAACAAAGGTCATTCCTATTGGGGTCTTCATATTACTAAGTCATTTCGTAGGGTCACGTCCTACAACCAACATGTGCTCTGATACCATATCTGTAGCGACCCGACCTCAGACGGTCAAGCCTCTTTGTATCTGTGCCATCCCTGGATCGGTATGATGGCACACACAGTACATCAATGTATATATCAAAGTGCAATCACATGTATAAATAACGTAAAACTGATATATACCTCATAATTCTCAGCGGAAACAAACAATCGGGTGTGGAGTCCCATCAGCGCCATCGGCAAGTTGAGTGTAGACCGTAACCCTGTACCATACTCTTACTCGTGGAAGTAAATATATCTGCAACATGAGACGTTGCAGCCGTGTAGGTCAGTACATTGAATGTACCGGCAAGATCACAACATGAGAAAGAAGATGATAATACTATTCTATATGCAATATGGTTTTGTGGCTCTATGTCTGATGTTTTTGTGTAAAAGCTGGTTTTATTTTCCCTACAACAAAGGAATATCAGGAGTCTGTACTACGGAGTTTTCTATCATGACATAGTTCTGCCAACCGATGTCTCATACCCAAATAATCATAAGTTGCCCACAATTAAATTATCAGTCCGGTGTTGAGAGTTCCGAGATAGATCCAAGTCCAGAGGCTCAATTTGTCCGTAACCGGGGACACGGCTAATCGGTTAGGTTTTAACCCTCTGCAGAGCTTTGTACACTTTACCCGCAAGATTCGATCCCTCTTTTTACATTCTCGCATTTCATGTTGTTTGAGAACAAGACGGCCGAAACATGGTCTTCCGAAGAGTTCCCCTGACCACTGTCCGGTGCTCATCCAATCCTACCGTAGTTCTACATCTGCTAGCACCGTCCCAGCCAGAGTCACCACTAGGGTCAACCAAGCCAGAGCCCATAGTGACTTGCAGTTGCATAGGTAAGCTTCCGGGCATGAAGTATTCTTCCGTCTCTTTGAGTATGGGTGAAGCTTTCCGCAAGATGTCATGGCGCTTCTCCATGCATCCCAGCCATCCACTGGTTCCTCCAGGGTGCCTGATATGTCTCCAACGTATCTATAATTTTTGATTTCTCCATGCTATATTATCTACTATTTTGGATTCTTATGGGCTTTATTATACACTTTTATATCATTTTTGGGACTAACATATTAACCCAGAGCCTAGTGCCAGTTTCTGTTTTTACCTTGTTTTAGGGTTTCGAAGAAAAGGAAAATCAAACAGAGTCCAATTGACTTGAAACTTCACGGAACTCATTTTTGGAAGGAAAGAATCCCAGAAGACTTGAAGTGCACGTAAGGGAAGCTTCGAGGAGGCCACAAGGTAGGGGGGCGCGCCCACCCCCCTAGGGCGCGCCCTCCACCCTCGTGGCCCCCTCGTGGCTCCCCTGACGTACTTCTTCCACCTATATATCTCCGTATACCCTAAAAACATCTGAGAGCACAATAGATCAGGAGTTCTGCCGCCAGAAGCCTCCGTAGCCACTGAAAGCCAATCTAGACCCATTCCGGCACCCTGCCGGAGGGGGGAATCCTTCTCCGGTGGCCATCTTCATCATCTCGGTGCTCTCCATGACGAGGAGGGAGTAGTTCTTCCTCGGGGCTGAGGGTATGTACCAGTAGCTATGTGTTTGATCTCTCTCTCTCTCGTGTTCTTGAGGTGGTACGATCTTGATGTATCGCGAGCTTTGCTATTATATTTGGATCCTATGATGTTTCTTCCCCTCTCTACTCTCTTGTAATGGATTGAGTTTTCCCCTTGAAGTATTCTTATCGGATTGAGTCTTTAAAGATTTGAGAACACTTGATGTATGTCTTGCCGTGTGTATCTGTGGTGACAATGGGATACCATGTGATTCACTTGATGTATGTTTTGGTGATAAACTTGCGGGTTCCACCCATGAACCTATGCATAGGGGTTGGCACACGTTTTCGTCGTGATTCTCCGGTAGAAACTTTGGGGCACTCTTTGAGGTTCTATGTGTTGGTTGAATAGATGAATCTGAGATTGTGTGATGCATATCGTATAATCATACCCATGGATACTTGAGGTGACATTGGAGTATCTAGGTGACGTTAGGGTTTTGGTTGATTTGTGTCTTAAGGTGTTATTCTAGTACAAACTCTAGGGCTGTTTGTGACACTTATAGGAATAGCCCAACGGATTGATTGGAAAGAATAACTTTGAGGTGGTTTCGTACCCTACCATAATCTCTTCGTTTGTTCTCCGCTATTAGTTACTTTGGTGTGACTGTTTTTTGCATGTTGAGGGATAGTTATGTGATCCAATTATGTTATTATTGTTGAGGGAACTTGCACTAGCGAAAGTATGAACCCTAGGCCTTGTTTCAACGCATTGCAATACCGTTTCTGCTCACTTTTATCATTAGTTACCTTGCTGTTTTTATATTTTGAGATTACAAAAACATTTATCTACTATCCATATACCACTTGTATCACCATCTCTTCGCCAAACTATGCACCTATACAATTTACCATTGTATTGGGTGTGTTGGGGATACAAGAGGCTCTTTGTTATTTGGTTGCAGGGTTGCTTGAGAGAGACCATCTTCATCCTACGCCTCCTACGGATTGATAAACCTTAGGTCATCCACTTGATGGAAATTTGCTACTGTCCTACAAACCTCTGCACTTGGAGTCCCAACAACGTCTACAGGAAGAAGGTTGTGTAGTAGACATCAAGCTCTTTTCTGGCGCCGTTGCCGGGGAGGTTAGCGCTTGAAGGTATATCTTTAGATCTTGCAATCGAATCTTTTTGTTTCTTGTTTTAGCACTAGTCTAGTTTATAAAAGAAAACTACAAAAAAATGGAATTGAGTTTGTCTCATACGCTTCATCTTTTTAATATCTTTCGTGAGTATGATGGGAAGGAAAATTGTGCTCAAGTGCTAGAAGAAGAATGCATTAGAATGTTTGGCACTAAATATTTGAATGATGAGCATGATTGCAATGTTGTTATTATGAATTCCTTGAATATCCATGATGCTAATGATATGCAAAGCCACAAGCTTGGGGAAGCTATGTTTGATGAAGATGATATTTTTTGTCCCCCAAGTTTTGATGAGAAAATTTATTATGATGAAAGCATGCCTCCTATTTATGATGATTATATTTATGAAAGAGGATTTGGAGAGGTCATGACTTTATTTTGTGATGAATCCACTATTCTGGAAGAGGTTCCAATTGATTATGAGAACAAAATTGCTATCTATGATGATTATTGTGATGACTTGTATGCTATAAAAAATAATGATATCCACGAAACTTGTCATCATGATTTTAGTTTTCAATTGGATTATGCCTCACATGATAATTATTTTGTTGAGTTTGCTCCCACTATTATTCATGAGAAGAATTTCGCTTATGTGGAGAGTAGTAAATTTTCTATGCTTGTAGATCATGAAAAGAATGCTTTAGGTGATGGTTATAATGTTGAATTCATTCATGATTCTACTGAAAATTATTATGAGGGAGGAATATATGCTTGTAGGAATTGCAATAATATCAAGTTTCCTCTCTGTGTGCTTAAAGTTTTAAAGTTATGCTTGTTTTACCTCCTATGCAAGTTGATTCTTATTCCCACAAGTTGTTTGCTCACAAAATCCCTATGAATAGGAAGTGGGTTAGACTTAAATGTGCTAGTCATATTCTTCATGATGCTCTCTTTATGTTTCAATTCTTATCCTTAATGTGAGCATCATTGAAATCATCATGCCTAGCTAGGGGCGTTAAACGATAGCGCTTGTTGGGAGGCAACCCAATTTTTATTTTTGTTACATGATTTTTTCTCCTGTTTAGTAATAAATAATTTATCTATCCTCTTTTATGATTGAGTTTTTTATGTTTTAATTAGTGTTTGTGCCAAGTAGAACCGTTGGGAAGACTTGGGGAAAGTCTTGTTGATCATGCTGTAAAAAACAGAAACTTTAGTGCTCACGAGAATTGCTGCCATTTTTATTTGGAGAGTGCTATTTAGTTAATTCTTTTTGCAGATGATTAATAGATAAATTCCTCACGTCCATAAATTTATTTTAGAATTTTCTCGTTTCCAGATCTTGCGGTAGCTACAAATTACTACAGACTGTTCTGTTTTTGACAGATTTTGTTTTTCGTGTGTTGTTTGCTTATTTTGATGAATCTATGGCTAGTAAAAGAGTTTATAAACCATAGATAAGTTGGAATACAGTAGTTTTAACACCAATATAAATAAATTATGAGTTCATTACAGTACCTTGAAGTGGTGTTTTGTTTTCTTTCGCTACCGGAGCTTACGAGTTTTCTGTTAAGTTTTGTGTTTTGAAGTTTTCAAGTTTTGGGTAAAGGTTCGATGGACTATGGAATAAGGAGTGGCAAGAGCCTAAGATTGGGGATGCCCAAGGCACCTCAAGGTAATATTCAAGGACAACCAAAAGCCTAAGCTTGGGGATGCCCCGGAAGGCATCCCCTCTTTCGTCTTCGTTCATCGGTAACTTTACTTGGAGCTATATTTTTATTTACCACATGATATGTGTTTTGCTTGGAGCATCAATTTATTTTGTTAGGATTTTCTTGCTGCATGAATAAAATACCAAGATCTGAAATTATTAAATTTTAGAGAGTCTTCACATAGTTGCATAATTATTCGACTACTCATTGATCTTCACTTATATCTTTCGGAGTAGTTTGTCATTTGCTCTAGTGCTTCACTCATATCCTTTTAGAGCACGGTGGTGGTTTTATTTTATAGAAATAGATGAACTCTCATGCTTCACTTATATTATCTTGAGAGTCCTAAACATCATGGTAATTTGCTTTGGTTATGAATTTAGTCCTAATATGATGGCATCCAAGAGGGATATAATAAAAACTTTCATATAAAGTGCATTGAATACTATGAGAAGTTTGATACTTGATGATTGTTTTGAGATATGAAGGTGGTAATATTAGAGTATGCTAGTTGAGTAGTTGTGAATTTGATAAATACTTGTTCTAAAGTTTGTGATTCCAGTAGCATGCACGTATGGTGAACCATTATGCGATGAAGTCGAAGCATGATTTATTTATTGATTGCCTTCCTTATGAGTGGCGGTCGGGGATGAGCGATGGTCTTTTCCTACCAATCTATCCCCCTAGGAGCATGCGCGTAGTACTTTGTTTCGATAACTAATAGATTTTTGCAATAAGTATGTGAGTTCTTTATGACTAATGTTGAGTCCATGGATTATACGCACTCTCACCCTTCCACCATTGCTAGCCTCTCTAGTACCGCGCAACTTTAGCCGGTACCATAAACCCACCATATATCTTCCTCAAAACAGCCACCATACCTACCTATTATGGCATTTCCATAGCCATTCCGAGATATATTGCCATGCAACTTTCCACCGTTCCGTTTATATGACACGCTCCATCATTGTCATATTGCTATGCATGATCATGTAGTCGGCATCGTATTTGTGGCAAAGCCACCGTTCATAATTCTTTCATACATGTCACTCATGCATCATTGCATATCCCTGTACACCGCCGGAGGCATTCATATAGAGTCATATCTTGTTCTAAGTATCGAGTTGTAATTCATGATTTGTAAGTAAATAAAAGTGTGATGGTCATCATTATTAGAGCATTGTCCCAGTGAGGAAAGGGTGATGGAGACTATGATTCCCCCACAAGTCGGGATGAGACTCCGGACGAAAATAAATAAAAGAGGCCAAAGAAGCCCAATTAAAAAAATGAGAAAAGAGGCCATAAAAAAGAGAAGGCCCAAATAAAAAAATAAAAAATGAAAGAAAAAGAGAGAAGGGGCAATGCTACTATCCTTTTACCACACTTGTGCTTCAAAGTAGCACCATGATCTTCATGATAGAGAGTCTCCTATGTTGTCACCTTCATATACTAGTGGGAAATTTTCATTATAGAACTTGGCTTTTATATTCCAATGATGGGCTTCCTCAAAATGCCCTAGGTCTTCGTGAGCAAGCAAGTTGGATGCACACCCACTAGTGTCTTTTGTTGAGCTTTCGTATATTTATAGATTTAGTGCATCCGTTGCGTGCAATCCCTACTCACTCACATTGATATCTATTGATGGGCATCTCCATAGCACGTTGATACGCCTAGTTGATGTGAGACTATCTTCTCCCTATTTTTTCTTCGCCACAACCACCATTCTATTCCACCTATAGTGCTATGTCCATGGCTCACGCTCATGTATTGTGTGAAGATTGAAAAAGTTTCAGAACATCAAAAGTATGAAACAATTGCTTGGCTTGTCATTGGGGTTGTGCATGATTTAACTATTTTGTGTGGTGAAGATAGAGCATAGCCAGACTATATGATTTTGTAGGGATAGCTTTCTTTGGCCAAGTTATTTTGAGAAGACATGATTGCTTAGTAAGTATGCTTTAAGTATTATTATTTTTATGTCAATATGAACTTTTCTCTTGAATCTTTCGGATCTGAATATTCATGCCACAATGAAGAAGAATTACATTGAAATTATGCCAAGTAGCACTCCGCATCAAAAATTCTGTTTTTATCATTTACCTACTCGAGGACGAGCAGGAATTAAGCTTGGGGATGCTGATACGTCTCCAACGTATCTATAATTTTTGATTGCTCCATGCTATATTATCTACTGTTTTGGATGTTTATGGGCTTTATTATACACTTTTATATCATTTTTGGGACTAACCTATTAACCCAGAGCCCAGTGCCAGTTTCTGTTTTTACCTTGTTTTAGGGTTTCGAAGAAAAGGAAAATCAAACGGAGTCCAATTGACCTGAAACTTCACGGAACTCATTTTTTGAAGGAAAGAAGCCCAGAAGACTTGAAGTGCACGTAAGGGAAGCTTCGAGGAGGCCACGAGGTAGGGGGGCGCGACCTCCACCCTCGTGGGTCCCTCATGGCTCCCCTGACGTACTTCTTTCGCCTATATATCTCCAATACCCTAAAAACATCTGAGAGCACAATAGATCGGGAGTTCCACCGCCAGAAGCCTCCGTAGCCACCGAAAGCCAATCTAGACCCGTTCCGGCACCTTGCCGGAGGGGGGAATCCTTCTCCGGTGGCCATCTTCATCATCCCGGTGCTCTCCATGATGAGGAGGGAGTAGTTCTCCCTCGGGGCTGAGAGTATGTACCAGTAGCTATGTGTTTGATCTCTCTCTCTCTCGTGTTCTTGAGGTGGTACGATCTTGATGTATCACGTGATTTGCTATTATATTTGGATCCTATGATTTTTCTTCCCCCCTCTACTATCTTGTAATGGATTGATTTTTCCCCTTGAAGTAATCTTATCGGATTGAGTCTTTAAAGATTTGAGAACACTTGATGTATGTCTTGTCGTGCGTATCTGTGGTGACAATGGGATACCACGTGATTCACTTGATGTATGTTTTGGTGATCAACTTGCGGGTTCCGCCCATGAACCTATGCATAGGGGTTGGCACATGTTTTCGTCGTGATTCTCCGATAGAAACTTTGGGGCACTCTTTGAGGTTCTATGTGTTGGTTGAATAGATGAATCTGAGATTGTGTGATGCATATCGTATAATCATACCCATGGATACTTGATGTGACATTGGAGTATCTAGGTGACATTAGGGTTTCGGTTGATTTGTGTCTTAAGGTGTTATTCTAGTACAAACTCTAGGGCTGTTTGTGACACTTATAGGAATAGCCCAACGAATTGATTGGAAATAAAAACTTTGAGGTGGTTTCGTACCCTACCATAATCTCTTCGTTTGTTCTTCGCTATTAGTTACTTTGGAGTGACTCTTTGTTGCATGTTGAGGGATAGTTATGTGATCCAATTATGTTATTATTGTTGAGGGCACTTGCACTAGTGAAAGTATGAACCCTAGGCCTTGTTTCAACGCATTGCAATACCGTTTGTGCTCACTTTTATCATTAGTTACCTTGCTGTTTTTATATTTTAAGATTTACAAAAACCTTTATCTACTATCCATATACCACTTGTATCACCATCTCTTCGCCGAACTAGTGCACCTATACAATTTACCATTGTATTGGGTGTGTTGGGGACACAAGAGACTCTTTGTTATTTGGTTGCAGGGTTGCTTGAGAGAGACCATCTTCATCCTACGCCTCCTATGGATTGATAAACCTTAGGTCATCCACTTGAGGGAAATTTGCTACTGTCCTACAAACCTCTGCACTTGGAGGCCCAACAATGTCTACAAGAAGAAGGTTGTGTAGTAGACATCAGTGCCCGTCAACTGTCCTTCACCTAGTAGTGTGTATTGAATTCTTGTCTCGAGTCCCGAAATCTTGAGGCCTTGGAGTCCTGAAGATGCAGTCCTTGCCGATGCCATCATGAAGTTGTCGCCATTGATGTAGAGTCCTCCTTCTTCACACCACTCTTGTGCACTCATACCAAACCTCGTCTACTATAGTGTAGCATTAAAACTATATAACGTCCCGGGCTTGGTAACAGGGAGATGGGTTTCTACCTCATGCATTCTACTCAACTACAAGATTAAATAACACTACTGGAGGGATTTTTGAAAGGGTGCTACTACAGGCAAATAAAACATAGGTATGGAAAACATGGTCAAAGTGAACTTGCCTGGTATTACTTGATGAAGATAATAACGCTCTCGGAATCTTTGATAAACTATTCGTCACTCCGAGAAAATCTATATAGTCAAACATTATACTCAGATAAGCAATAATCTTAGCAAACAATACTAGCAATCAAAATAAAAATCAAAAAGCCATAAATAAAACAATAATGAAGTCCAATAAAACCAAATAGAATTCCAAAGAAAACTTCACGAAAACAAGGGAGAAACCAACTCACACAATAACAGTCAATACTTTCTTATTAAAACTAAATTACTCTAATAACTTTCATACAGCATGGAAAATATAATTCTAATAAAACAACAACAAAATAATTTACTAAAGCATTTACTAGCAAAAAGAACTAGTATAAAAACTATTATAACTATCTAGTTAACACTAGAACAACTATAACAACTAGAAAACAATAAGACAATAGTAAACAATACTAAAATAATTTATGAAAACTTATTTTACTTCTAAATAACAGAAGCAATAACAACATATATTGAAGTGGCAAAAAGAAATACATTAAAACTAATAAAACTATTTGTATCAACTATCACTATGAACTAAACAAACAAATACCAAAACAGTAGCTAAACACTAATAAATAACTACAAAAATTTATCTACTGTAGTCTAACAGAAACATATGACAACATGTAAAAATCTACAAAAAGAATTAACTAAAAATAATTAAAAACATTAATTATATGACTAAAACAACTACATAAGCAAAACAGTATTGTTTTTGCAACAAACCTAAAATAAACTAAAAATAAATAACTATATGCTACTGGATAAACAAAATAATAACAAAGCAGTAGCAAAAAGAATCAATCAAAAATCTATTTCTAAACTAAAGTTAGATCAAATACAAGGATATAAGAGAAATTGATCAAGTTCAAATTTAAATAGTCAAACCTAAAAACTATTTACCTATAGAAACTTTACAAAATTTTTGATCTAACACAATTGGAATCACTCAATTTGGATATGTATACTAATAGATATGAATTTTCTAAGATCGCTACTTTTCTGAAAAGAAGAAATTACGGGATTTCTTTAATCTCACCGGAGTAGTCGCCGGAGTTGGGGAAGAAGATCGAATCCGAGGTTGTAGGGGCTCCTAGAGGACGGAGAGCACGGGATGGTGCATAGGAGATCTCAGCAACCTCAGGGGAGGCTGAGGAAGTACCAACCGAGCCTCGGGCGGCGATGGAGAAGCCGCCGGAGTTTATGAACTCCGATGAGAAATTATGCGGGATAGGGAGGGGGATAAGCTCCCATAGGAGAGTGCTTTGGGCGAGGGGAAAGAGGGCAACATGAGGGAGGTATTTATAGGGCGAGGGGGTGTCCAAATGCGTGCAGCCATGGCGAGCAAAAAAAGGCAAGTGCGGATCTCCGGCGAGAAAATCCGGGGCATTAATGGCCTTTTACTTGGAGAAGGAGGTGTAGGGGAAGGAGGTAGATCCATTCAGAGGATTCTTGGGGAAGGGGAATGAGGGAAGGGAGGGGGGCGCGGGGTGGGGTCGTGCGTGCGTTCTACTCCTGTAGGTGCAGGAACGATTGTAGGAGGAAGACGACCTGTTGGGTCGTGGAGGGGGCCGGGCCTAGTGCGGCTGGGCTTCGCCCAGTTTTTTTTTTTGAAAATAGAGAAGGAAAACTGAAATAAAGAGCAATAAAAAAACTATTATATAGGCATATTATATATCAAAAGTTTCAGAAAAATAATTTCTAAAACATGAACACATTTTAAGAGGCAAATAAAATCTACAAAAATTCAAATAAAGCAAATAGTGCTACTGTTGCATTAAAACCCCACAAAAATCATTTTTAAAATACCAAAATGATTTCAAATTTATTTTCTCCTAATTTCCCATTGAAGGGAATTATTTTACCCTTATTTCCATTTATTTGTTTTTAGGAGAAAAAAATTAAAATAAGGTTCCAAATAATTCCAAATTGGAAGGGAGTTCCAAAATACTTCCAAATAACTTTAAATTGGATTCTTTGTAACTTCCAACTCATATTTCATATAATTGAAGAAGTCATTTTATCATCTCTCATGAAAATCATTGAGTTGCATAAAGTTTCGAATTTGAAATATTTTTGGATGGAATTCAAATCTTTTCAAAACTCTTTTCATTTATTTAAATGGAAGAAGTCATATCATCTTCACTCTAGGGTTTTGTGATGAAATTAATTTGAATTCATGGGGATCAAAATGCAAAGTGAAAGTTTTGGGAAAGTCATTTCATTCCCTCTCATTCAACTTTCAAAAAGTATCAAATTTCACTCAATTTCACACAAGAAACCACACCACAATCAAACAAACAAGCATAACTATTTATTTAATATAACATTCCAAACTTTTAGAATTTTGGGATGTTACAGTCTGCATGACATTATATTCGCACGCAACGGTCTTCTCTTTTTCTCTACATGTTCAGTATGATTGTGTACAATATCTGACATGCATAATAAAAAAATAGTTAGATTTTGTAAGGCCTAAGGAGTGCATGCAAAAATCAAGACTGATGGTAGCAAACGAGTGGATGGATCCAAAACTAATGATAGCAGGTAGATTATAGCTTCAGTTTAAAAAGATAGACAATGGATCATCTATTGTTTGTTGCCCACCCAACATGAACCACATAGAAGACCCCAGATGAACCAGATAGTAGACATATACTATTCATTGCTGGCTCAATATGAGACCCATGGGCAATTCAAAACTCAAGATTGAACGATAAAGTAGCAGGTAATAATAACCGATGTATAACGTAAGCAAATATGCGACCTCTCTTCCGGAACTGTGTAGTCCTTAGGTTCATCTGCTCAGTCGATGATGGTAATGCAGTTGGCGTGGCTGCCGGCAATGGGGAAGATGATCTGAGGCGGCAAAAGGAAGTCTGCAGGGGGATCTCTGCTACAGTGAGCGCTTCTGTCGATGGTGCACCTCAGGTGGGGTGGATGACGGCACGGCAGGAGCAGGACATAACACACAGAGTTTTCTTTGATGCCTATCTGAAAATGAAATAAATCTGTAAGGGCTCCTTAGAATTGGATTATTCTATAAACGCAGGGACAGGAAAAACACAGGAATAGGATAGGAATGCACGTGCAAAACCATTGTTGGGGATATCGCTTATCAGGAACTTATCGGCCGACCCATGATAAGGGGTAAATCGACCAGTTTATCGGCATATCGACCGATTTATCGCCATGTCGGCTAATTTATCGGGCGATTTATCTTATCAGTCAGACACAGGTAAGCGATAAATCGCCCGATTTATCGGAATATCGGAAGATATCTTGAACAGTGTGCAAAACAGAGCATTTGGAAACATAGGATTTCAGTCAACCTGGGTGTTTGGCTCACATGAATTGGAAGAACAGAGGAATGGAGAAACAAAGTGATGCGACGAGTGTACAACCTCTTTCGCATAGCCTTGTGGACCTCAGCATCATTGGGTTGGACGTGGAGGATGGTGATGATGCTGGTGTGACTGTCGGAGGCGGGGAAGAAGATCCGAGGCCTCTAGAAACGGCGCCGAGGGTGCTGCTCTGCTGTGATGGACGGTTTCGTCGTTGGAGCAGCTCCGCTAAGGTGTACGGCGACGAGGCTGAAGCATGACAAGACAGACAACGTTAATCTGAAGTGGGACCCTAATATCATCTGCAATAGATGATGTAAAATACATCACCAAAAAGTGCTAGATGTAAAACGCATTAGCCGCGCCACGGCCGCTCCGAGAGATGCTATAAGTACTGTTCACTCTGAACTTAACTAAAGAAAATGAACTTCACAGTCGAAACTGATTGAACTAGTAACAGAGGATTGCAATAGATGTTTAGGGCGTTCGAGCACTAGTAGCAGAGAAGCAGTGATCTAAATCAGCAGACGCTCGAGCAGGGAACGCACTAGCAGAGAGAAAGTCATGTAGTAGCACCGCGAGCGAGTGCTAAAGTAGCAACTCCTGTAGCTGCCGGAGGTCGTGCAGCAGCAACAGCAGCAGCGCAAGCGAGAGCAAGAGAAGAGCAGCAGCACAAACGAAAGCAGGAGCAGTGCAGCAGCGCGACCGACAGCAAGAACAGAGCCGCAGCGCGAGCAAGAGCCGGAGCAGCTGCAGCTAGTGCTGTTGTGGAAGTCGCCGCCGAGGAAGCAACGACATGGGGGAGAGACGCCATGGATGATGTGGCCAGCGATGGCGCCATCGATGGAGACACGCCATGTCTGCTCGGTATCGAGCACCGGCAGCCCCATGAGATCGAATAAAAGATAAAATGCAGCGGTGAGTGCAGAACCTCCTTGGTGGCGCCGAGTTGGCCTCGGCTTCATCGGAGGAATTGGTGAGGGTGATGTGGTTCCGGTGGGGCAGGTCAAGACGGTGCTGTGGGGATTAAGGTGGCGCGATAGACAAGGCGAACATCGGGGCAGCTCCTTGGAGGTGGAGGACGGGGCGGCTGATCTGGCGGGACGATGAGATCGACAACGGATCCTTATCCGGTGCGGTGGATGAGGGACAGTGAGCTGTTGCGGTGGACGACGTAGTCGGGGAAGAGTCTCCGGCGGGGCGGCGGTCGGGAGGCCGACGGAGGAGCGTGGGGTTTCGCGGGTTTTGGCGGACTCGGTGTACGAATGTGGGGCGAAGGGGGAGGGGGGGGCCAAGCTTAGGGATGCGCTTGTCCGAAATGTAGGGTAAGTTACTAGCGTACCCCCACCGGTTTTGACACCGCGACGTGGAGCTTCATTTCTGGCTGAGGGGTAGAAGGGGGATTTCGCGTGTCTGGGCTGCGGGAGCGATTTCGGATGAGGAGGGAGTTCTAGCGCGCGTCCAAATTTCGGGATAACAAGGCGCAGCGCGGGTTGAAGAAGCGGGAGTTTCAAAGCAGGTGAGACAAAGGATACTCGAGCTTGAAAATTTGGGGATAACAAGGTGCGGATTCCTTGTTCGGCAGAACAAACTTAACGTGTAAAAAAACAATTCATACAAGAAACAAGAGAGTCATGTCCCCTTTTACTATATTGCTATAGATGCCATTGAAAAAACTACAAGAAAAATGTAAAAAGAATCGGGAGAACAAGATTACCTTGCACCGTACCAAATCGATTCACACTTCCCTCAACAACAACAAAAAACAAATCAATTCCCACCAAAGAAAGAGTAATGTCCCTTTTTATATGATTACATATGCCATGATCTCTAATTTCAATTTTTGAATCCACGTTATGTTAAATCCGAATATATCGTTAGGTGACCTTGCGGTTTATAATTGATGTAGTCGTACATTTTGATCTTCCATCATATATGAACATTTTACTCCACCATGTGAACATATATATTGTCATCTACCATATGGACTAAATTTGAATCAATTTTCCTTATTTGAATACGAATGTTGTCAAGTTATACAATAATTTAAATATTATCTTGATAACAAAAAACATACATATAGCAGCAATTATATTTCACTATGAACTACATGTACCATACGCTCTCCAATTCAAATATTCGTATCCATTTTATGTTGAATTCAAATCATAGTACATTATTGGTCTAGGTAGCGAGATGTTTGGGATAATCTAATCCCTGTTTTCATACGTATAATTTTTGGCTGAATTGGGACAAGTTTTGGTATAAGCCTCTTGCAAAACCGGAGATTCTCTCAACAAGCCTCGTGGTTCCGAGAGGGAACGTGTCACCTTTGTGTCCGAAACAATATACATTGCCTCCCCCCTGATTTTATTTACAGAGGCAACATAGAACTATATGAGTGCCCTGTTAAATTTTGGAATTATTTCGGGTTCATTTGGCCTTTTTATACATTAATTGAGTTTCTAGACTTTTAATGTGCATAATCTAAATATGAATTGCATGCACATGCTCCGGTGCACCAAAGTGGGTTGAAAAATGACATGTGTGTCCTTGGTTTCTAGGTCCGATGGAAGAAATGAGAATGGAATTCAAACATCTGGGCGTCATGACTCGGCCGAGAACATCGAGAAACTTTGATTTTAAATTCATGTAAATCCAAAACTCGCCTGGAAATCATGAAACTTGGCATGGTGTCATGTCATGGCACTAACATGTTGTGGTAAAAAATTGGGCCGATTTGGAAGCTCGTGGTTCTAAGAGGGAACGTGCCACCTTTGAGTGTGAAACGATATATGCTGCCCCCCTTGAGTTTCTTAACAAAGGCAACATAGAACTACATTAGTGCCCTGTTAAATTTTGGAATTATTCTGGGTTCGTTTGTCATTTTTATACATTAATTGAGTTTCTGGTCATTTAATGTGCATAAGTCAAATTTGAACTACAAGCAAATGCTCTCGTGCACCAGAGTTGGTTGAAAAATCACATTTGTGTCCTCGGGTGAATTTCTAGGTCCCATGCAAGAAATGAGAATAAAATTAAAACATATGGGCATCGTGGCTCGGCCGAGAACATTGAGAAACTTGGTTTTAAAATTCTTGTAAATCCAAAACACGTCCGAAAATCATGAAACTTGGCATGGATGTCATGTCATGGTACTACCATGTTGGGGTAAAAAAATTGGTCGAATAGGAACAGATTTTGGTATAAGCTTCTTGCAAACCGAAGCTTCTCTCAAGAAGGCTCGTGGTTCTGAGAGGGAACATGCCACCTTTGAGTGCGAAACGATATACGTTGTCCCCCTTGAGTTTATTTACAAAGGCAACATAGAACTACATGAGTGCCCTGTTAAATTTTGGAATTATTCCGGCTTCGATTGGCCTTATTTACACATTAATTGAGTTTTTGGTCATTTAATGTGCATAATTCAAATTTGAACTACAAGCACATGCTCTCGTGCACCAAAGTTGGTTGAAAAAACACATTTCTGTCCTCGGGTGAATTTCTACTCAATCCTTCCATCTATATAGGTCCTAATGCGTTTTTCGAGGCTAACTTTGACCAAATGTTAGAGCAATAATATACCTTCAAATTTGTATGTCAAAGGAGCTTCCCATAATATAATTTTCATAGTATACATCTCATGTTCTATTAATCTTGTCAATAGTCAAAGGCTGTCTTGAAAAACACATTAGGCCCTATATAGATGGAAGGAGGGAGTAGGTCCCATGCAAAAAATGAGAATAAAATTCAAACATCTGGGCATCGTGGCTCGGTCGAGAACATTGAGAAACTTGGTTTTAAAATCGTGAAACTTGGCATGGTGTCATGTCATGGTAGTACCATGCCGTGGTAAAAAAATTGGCCGAATAGGAACAAATTTTGGTATAAGCTTCTTGCAAATCGGAGCTTCTCTCAAGAAGGCTCGTGGTTCTAGGAGGGAACATGTCACTTTTGTGTGCATAATTCAAATTTGAAATACAAGCACATGTTCCAGTGCACCAAAGTTGGTTGAAAAATCACATGTGTGTCCTCGGGTAAATTTCTAGGTTTCATGCAAGAAATGGGAATGAAATTCAAAATTCTGGGCGTCGTGGCTGGGTTGGAAACATTGAGAAACTTAGTTTTTTAATTCCTGTAAATCCAAAACATGCATGAAAATAATGAAACTTGGCTTGGTGCCATGACATGGCACCAACATGTTGTGGTAAATTTGTAGTCCGATTTGCGAAGGCGCACACATTAACAATCAACAAAGTCATTTTGGAACAAGTGTTGTCACGTTACAATCGGAAACATAGGTATTATTGAAACCGTGGGCGTTCTACTTACTAGTACCATTTACGTGCTGCCACGCGTCCCCATTTTTTATTAGCTAGGAGGCGCCGTGCAGGGTAGCTATTTGAGTACGGGAGGCGTGCGATCAGACCCCTGTGCGTGCTTATCGGGAGGAGAGCCCTTTGACCTCCATCTGCCATCCACCTCTCTCCCAAGGTCTCCATTAATGGCGTCCGAGCCTCTGTTTAATGGTGTGGCTATGTCTCACTCGACTGAGATTTATGAGAGAAAAAAAATCTGAAAGCACGGATCTTGATGTAAGATCCGACGGACCTATATAGCATCTACTGCGACTTATAGCAAGACTGATGAATATATAAGGACGATTAATTTTTCTTTTTGATCAAAGAAGGGCTTGCCCCTTTCGATTTTCATTACTGAAAACCACCACAAATCACAAGAAGTTCAGCACAACTCCAGCCTAACATGAAGGACTAAAAGCTACCAGATTGAAATCGCAACATCCCAAGAGGCCAACAAAGGCCAAACATCCGCGCTAGAACCCAACATTTCAAAACCGATGACACAATCCACATCCTAAACCGATTATTACATCAAAAGAAACCAGGAAACTAGTCTCCGCAGCGAGCGGTGATGAGCTCTTTCGTGTCCTCAAGACGCTGCTTGAGAACATCCACGGATTCCTCCACCAGCCTTTGGCGCTCGTTGCGGAGCGTGTCATTGTCGCCCATAAGTTTCTTGACGATGACGCCGGTCCTCTTCAACAAGGCACTGGTCTCCTCCTGCTGGTCTGCACTTTGGACGATCTTCTCCCTCAGCAGGTCGCGCTCGGCCCGGAGCCTCTCATTGCCCTCCCTTAGTTGCCGGTTGACACCGGTAGCCTGTTCAAACGAGGCTTTCATGTCGTCCTGCAACCTCGCCCAGCCGGAGATCTGATCCATCTGGCTATGGACGATCGCATGCATGCGCCTGTAACAGTCGTCGCCTGCCCGCGAGAAATTTTCCCAGGCCGCCGCGGCGTGGTGGTACATCTCTGCTGCATTCGTGGCGCGGCGGGACATCTCTGCTGCTTCCGCAACGCGGCCGGACCAGTCTGCTGCATCGACGGCGCGGCGGGACCTCCGTGCTGCTTTAGCGGCGCGGCGGGACCTCTGTGCTGTTACTTCCGCGCGGCAAGAGATGTCGGCTGCTCTCACAGCTAGGCGGGACATCTCTCGTGCTTCTGCTTCCATGATTGCCTCTCCCTGGTGGCAATCTCTCGACCCAGAACTCACGCTGGCCATGGCAGACGCAAGGGAAGGATGCTGAATGACTTGTTTGTTTTTGTGGATGAGGAGTTGAGGTGGAATGTGCAGTCATCTTGGCATACTAGTATTTATAATCGAGTACTAATACGCTCCTAAGTGGGAAACCGTTTAGGTTGTGATCGGTGTGAACAGGTTTGCAATTCAATATACTCCCCTTTTGTAAGGCCCCGCTTTGGAAAGGTGCATGCATGCAATCATTTCATTGGTTGCATTGAAAGCCATTGTTGTTGGTGCCATGGCTGAAAAATTAATATACTTCATGTGTACTTTTTCATTGGCTGCATGCATGTGAGAGAGTGCATTGGGAGTGAAATGAAAGAATTAATGCGAGCAAATTACTATGTGTCTTGGTCTAAGAGAAATTGTCTTTAGGCCTAATAAACCCGGACGGAGGGAGTAGCATGGTACTAATACGCTCCTAAGTGGGAAACCATTTAGGTTGTGATCGGTGTGAACAGGTTTGCAATTCAATATAGCGTGGTACTAATACGCTCCTAAGTGTGAAACCGTTTAGGTTGTGATCGGTGTGAACAGGTTTGCAATTCAATATAGCGTGGAGTAATTTGCAATTCAAAATTTACTTTTTCCATTTTATAAGGCTCAATTTGGTTGTTCCCCAACACATGTTCAGATTCCAAGGTGCATTAAATCATTGCATGCAAGTATTAAGAGAAAATTGACCAATGCATGTACTTTATGCATGCATGCATTGCAATTAATGCATTGATAAACATAATTTTTTGAGAAAAACAAGAGCATTAATTAGGTGCTTTTGCAAACTACAAAACATATTCCACCACTCACCATCTTGGTTGGTGAGATTTTTGAATTAAGCCCTATAAACCGGAAAGGAGGGAGTACTGCTGTGTACATGCAATAACTGGCACCGTCGTATACATATCTTACGGTTAATGGGGCGTTCGACAGGAATAGCGGCGTGGTGAGCTCTAGGCTAGTCTTTTTTTCAGACACATTAAACCTATCTCTCGGGACTTCTCGCACGCACCATCGTGCCACCCACAGAAACTTGTACTCTGACTTTAGTAGTACGTTATACAGGAAGAGAAGAGGTGCACACACGCACTCGTCCTCTCACACACGCGTCTGTTTTTTCTCGAAAAGGAGGATGATGACCCCCGGCCTCTGCATCTGGGAGTCACACACGCATCTGTAGCTACGAATTGTAGTGTTCTCAACCATCTGATTGGCTCTATCATGGATGTACCTATATACTAAAACATGTCTAGATACATCTATATTTTTGACAAATGGAAGGCATGTAGTGGAACGGAGGGAGTGCTTGTCATCAAAATGGATAAAAAGGGACGTATCTAGAACTAAAATACGTCTACATACATCTCCTTTTATCCATTTTGATGACAAGTAGTGCTTCTTACCCAAAGGAACTTTATATCCAACAGACACAAAGGGGCTGTTTGGTTTGTGACTAACTTTGCCAAAGATTGCAACACCTAAGGTTAGGCAAGTTTGACCAACTTAGGTGAGTGTTTGGTTCAAGCCACACCTTAGGCAAGCCACACTTGGACCCCACATGGCATACACACAAAAAGTGTGGCAAGATTCCCTTAGGCTTGCCAACTTATGGCTCTTATTTTGATGAACTAACCTTAGTCAAGTTTGGCAAAAATGTGTGGCAAAGTATTCCAATGCTAGTCCTAAAACCAAACAGCCCCAAAATATCCATTCGATTGTTGGAAATTACTGATCTGATGTCGAAGTAATTGCCGTATCGCCACCAAAACCCTCCATTTCTTAAGCTAAAGTAGACCAAGGTAATCCCTATATTAGCATATTACTAAGTTAAATAGAAGGCACTGTAGAAACATTTAGGACGTGAGCTTGTCAATCTGAATGTGGAGGGACACAAGCTTAGCCCCGGCCAGCAGCTTGGGCCGAACTGTCAAGAAGGTCAGCTCCTGCACGTCGACGTCGCTGGGATACTTGCTTCTTGTCACCTCCATTTCCACCTTGACGGCGTCGGTCGTGCCTTTGGGCTCCCCCAGCGGGCCGTTCGCCCACAGCTTGGCCATGTAGTGTAGCAGTGGGGACGCCCCCACTCTGATGCAGACGACCGACACGGCGATAGGCGCGCCGATGTCGAGCACGCCGCCGACCAAGAAAAATGCACGGCAGTCCTCCTCCGCGAACAGCAAGAGTCGTGGCTCCGACAGTGGCACTTGCAGCTGGAGCACCTTGCCGTATTGGATCCTGTGCACGGGCATGGGATGCGCAGTGCTGATGTGGTGGTAGAGCACTGGCGGCGGGCCTGCATAGCCACAGACGGGCACGGGGCATTTGCAGGGCGTGAGCGGACACATGCTCTGGCGATCGGCGAGCTTGTGGTAAGTGATGTAGAGCCCACAGCCTTCGTGCCGGCACTCCACCCTCACTGACGAAAGGACGGAGTCCACCGCCGTGTTCCGCACGTCGAAGCCACTGCCGCGCTCGCACTTCTGGCACTGCCACTGGTTCCCGGGGCGCTCGACGCAGCAGTCCGCGCAGGCCAGGTGCCCTCCCTTGCACTGCAAAAATCAATCGAACAGCACATCAATCAAGAAACCTGCACCTTGCTCAATCAGTCGAACGGACGAGGTGTATTCAAACCTCATACACTGGAGGCGTCAAGGGGCGGAGGCACAAGGGGCAGTGGAGCACGGTGAGGTCCATCGAGACCTTAGAGAGCTCCATCGTCGGGTCCTGTTTGGTCTGCATGATCTCGCCCTCCTCGTGCACAACCATCTCTTGACTTGGGCCGGGGTATTACAAAGCTTTACCGTCACATATTTTATACTACTTCAAGGTGCATTAAATCAACACATGCAAGTAGAGTATCAAAAGGAGGGTCACGGCATGCATGCGTTGTAATTAATGCATCGGTAAACACAAATTATTGAAATATATCGAGTGCAGTGCTTTGATGTGTCGCGTCAACTCATACATCAACGAGAAGTTTGATTATCCTCTCCCTCGTGGACTTAACTGCACTGCCTTTGGCTGTATGACAGGTTGGCCACACTCCTGTCGGGCCCACCTGTCATACACGCAAAGGCAGGAGCATCCCTCCCTCGCCCATGAGCGTGGTGGCTGGCAAGACTAGGAGAAGCTTTTGCTACACGCTCTCCCTCCCGCACGCGGTGGACATGCAGCAGTTTAATCGGTGTTAGATGGCCAGAAGCATACTGTAGTACTCCTCCAGTGTAGTAGTACCCCATCATTGTTCAACTTCCCGAAGAGGCGAAGAGCCAAGCGTAGCCCGGACGCTTGTGTGGCAGTTTCATGTGTATAGTAGTCTAGGATAGCGTGTACCATGCATGTAAGCTTAAAATCGTTGGGGTCGGTTCCATGCTATGTGGCCGTCTCGAAGTTTAAAAAAAATTAAAATAGTCTTCTGGCCCTACCTGACACACTAGTGATTGTAGTTTGCACGCTCATCTGGTCAAGACAGGAATATATATTTTATTTTGTTTTTTCGAAAAGGGGGGACTCCCCGGCATCTGCATCAGAATGATGCATATGGCCACATATATTTTAATTTGTGGTGGGTAAATGTTAGAGGTTGCAGCAAATATATTGTACACTGCGGGTCTTTCAGCCAAGTTTAGAGGCAATCATGTGGGGCCAGTGCTATGATGTGTCGCGTCAACTCGTACAACGAGGAGAAGCTTGATTTTTTACTACACGCCTTCTCCCTCACCCATGCGCGCGGTTGCTCGCAAACAAGGACATGCTTTTGCTTAGTTGTACTTCTACAACAAGCTATCTGACCCGCTCGCGGTGGACGGACATGCAGCAGTGGATTCGACACTGTAGAAGCAGTAGTAGTAACATCATTGTTCGTCTTCTCGAAGAGGCGAAGAGCCAAGCGCAAACCGAACGTTGCAGTTGCGAACATTGGAGCACGCATATAGCCAGGCTCTTGCATGAGACAAAATTGCTATGTGAGCCCACTATTGTACTAGTACGTACAACTACTTGCTAGTATAGACCCACCACTCCAATCCATCTACTCCCAAGTCTCTGCGCAACACTGCTCACTCCAATCCAAGACCAAGTGACCAGAAGCCACAAGCACCTATGGAGGCGATGGACGCGAGCGGCAGTCGGCTGTGCCAAATCATCCAAGGCGCCGGCCTGCGGCCCCGCACCGCGTAGCATTTCCAGACGGTGCTGGCGACCGCAGGCATCATTCACGCGGTCATCGCCGCCGAGGAAGGAAACCCACAGCTGCCGGAGGGGCCCGATCCTCTGCCTGTGCCGTTCTCTCCGACACAGCGCTGGGTCGGGAGGTCCTCCGACCCTTCTTCCTCCCTGCCGTATTGTCCGCAGATCCGACCTGCCGCCACCGACATCCCGGCAACCCTCAGGTATAAGTTCTTTGAAAGCGGCCTTGCTCTACTGCCCCAGCTCCCCACGTGTCTGCATGTGCATCTTTTTCTACTCCCATCAGCTCTTCCAAAGCCACCTAAATTTTTAGTATTATTAGAGGTAAAGCTACTTCATGCATTCGAATCTAGGGCTTTGTTCAAACAACGAAGAAAGGGGGGAAAGTTGTATCATGAATCTAGGACTTGATTCAAAGAGGAAATAATATGGTGAAAGTAGTGGAGACCGGATACCCAACCGGTCTCTTGGTTCAAAAGGGAAATAATGGGAAAACTCAGTACAAACTGGATAAGGAACATATCTATTATTGGTTGAAAAAAGGATAGAAAGTGGCGGCTGGTGGACAAGTGAACAGAGTATGTCCAGGATTAGATTTGCTGCCATCACATAGTAAAAGGTCTCCAGGATTAGATTTGCTGCCCTCACATAGTAAAAGGTCTCAGGATTAGATTTGCTGCCCTCACATAGTAAAAGGTCTCAGGATTAGATTTGCTGCCCTCACATAGTAAAAGGTCTCCAGGATTAGATTTGCTGCCCTCACATAGTAAAAGGTCTCTAGGATTAGATTTGCTGCCCTCACATAGTACAAGGTCTCCAGGATTAGGTTTGCTGCCCTCACATAGCATGAACAAACTCGGCATCACCACTTTATGCCTCCTTGTCGGTGTCAAAACCGGTGGATCTCGGGTAGGGGGTCCCGAACTGTGCGTCTAAGGCGGATGGTAACAGGAGGCAGGGGACACGATGTTTTACCCAGGTTTGGGCCCTCTTGATGGAGGTAAAACCCTACGTCCTGCTTGATATATTCTTGATGATATGGGTATTACAAGAGTTGATCTACCACGAGATCGGAGAGGCTAAACCCTAGAAGCTAGCCTATGGTATGATTGTCTGTTGTCCTATGGACTAAAACCCTCCGGTTTATATAGACACCGGAAGGGGTTAGGGTTACACAAGGTCGGTTACAAAGGAGGAGATATCCATATCCGTACTGCCTAGCTTGCCTTCCATGCCAAGTAGAGTCCCAATCCGGACATGAGACGAAGTCTTCAATCTTGTATCTTCATAGTCCAACAGTCCGGTCAAAGGATATAGTCCGGCTGTCCGGAGAACCCCTAATCCAGGACTCCCTCAGTAGCCCCTGAACCAGGCTTCCATGACGATGAGTCTGGCGCGCAGTGTTGTCTTCGGCATTGCAAGACGGGTTCCTCCTCCGGATACACCACAGAAGAGTTCGAATAAAAGGATAGTGTCCGAACCTGCAAAATAAGTTCCACATACCACCGCAGAGAGAATAATATTTCCACAAATCTAATCTGCTGACACGTTTTGGCAACATGACATCATGCCATGGCTCGGTGATTATTCGAACCGTTTTTCTTTAACTAGCCCTAACGCGAGGCAGTTTCTTGACACGTCTTGTCAAAGCAGAGATCGTATCCCCCTTATTACGGGATTCTCATCAATACGGTTGTGGGTAACCCAACCACGCCTAGGACTCCTAGATTTTAGACAAGTCCCAAACGGCTACGAGGAGGACGCTTGATATTCACCCTCTTTATAAAGGCACAAGGCTTTTACTTTTTCCCTCCCGTGCTCAATCGAATCTTTCCCCCGCCTCGAGTTCTAACACCCAAAGCCCAGGTCAGGTGCTTCGGATCTCCAATCATGTCCGGATCCAGCCTCCAAGGCCGGTGGATGCCTTCTTCCGTCATGGAAGAGGATATTAAGAAGTTGAGGGAGGCAAGATACCTTACCGCCGAAGTTTCGCATCGACTGCCTGCCTGAGGGAAGGTCGTCCCTACTCCTGAACCCAATGAAGACGTCGTGTTCATCTCCCACTTCCTCCGAGGACTAGGCCTCACTCTAGATCCCTTCTTTAGGGGTTTGATGTTCTATTACGGGCTTGATTTCCACGATCTAGCCCCGGATTCCTTTCTCCACATCTCGGCATTTATTGTCGTATGTGAGGCCTTCCTCCGCATTACCCCTCACTTCGGCCTGTGGCTCAAGACCTTTGATGTGAAGCCGAAGATGGTTGAGGGGCAGCATGCAGCGTGCGGAGGGGCATTAATAAGCAAGATCGCTGGAGCTCCGTGGCCAGAGGGTTCCTTTCCAGAGGTGTCCGGATTATGGCAACGGGAGTGGTTCTACGTCACCGCTCCCAGAAGTGCCAAGTGGGTAGCTTCCCCCACCTTTCGCTCGGGCCCTCCACCACAACTGATGTCATGGATCAACAGGGGGCTGAGCTGGGGTCCAGCCAAGGATGTGCCCATACTGCAGAGCCGCATCCGAGATCTCTTCGAGGGAGATTTTAGTTTGGTTATGGTAGTGCAAGTCATGCTGGTTCGTCAAGTCCAGCCTTGCAAACGTCGGCCCCTCCGCTTGT